>NC_092086.1:44708435-44860935 GCF_045679555.1 Salvelinus alpinus
ATGAGGGAAAAAATATGTAATACATTTTAGAATAAGGCTGTAACGTAACAAAATGTGGGAAAAGTCAAGGGGTCTGAATACTGTGCGTAAGCTACGGACAACGAACACAATTGCATTTTATCGATGGCAATTTGAATGCACAGAAATACCGTGATGAGATCCTGTGGCCCATTGTGAGGCCCATTTCTTTTAAGTTATCTGTGACCAACAGATGCATATCTGTATTCCCAGTCATGTGAAGTCCATAGATTAGGGCCTAATGAATTACATTTCCTTATAGTCAGCAGCATACCACCCTGCATACCACTGTTGGCTTGCTTCTGAAGCTAAGCAGGGTCGGTCCTGGTCAGTCCCTGGATGGGAGACCAGATGCTGCTGGAAGTGGTGTTGGAGGGCCAGTAGGAGGCACTCTTTCCTCTGGTCTGAAAAATATCCCAATGCCCCAGGGCAGTGATTGGGGACACTGCCCTGTGTAGGGTGCCGTCTTTCGGATGGGACGTTAAACGGGTGTCCTGACTCTCTGAGGTCATTAAAGATCCCATGGCACTTATCGTAAGAGTAGGGGTGTTAACCCCGGTGTCCTGGCTAAATTCCCAATCTGGCCCTCAAACCATCATGGTCACCTAATAATCCCCAGTTTATAATTGGCTCATTCATCCCCCTCCTCTCCCCTGTAACTATTCCCCAGGTCGTTGCTGCAAATGAGAACGTGTTCTCAGTCAACTTACCTGGTAAAATAACGGTAAAATAAATAAATATGAACTGTAACTCAGTAAAATCTTTGAAATTGTTGCATGTTGCGTTTATGCCTTTGTTCAGTATTTCTCTCTCTCTCTCTCTCTGCTCTCTTCTTCAAAGGGGCTGGTCTCAGTGGAACAGCACTTGAGGGCCTACATGGGTTAATGCTCCTCAGGGGTCCTGTGGAGGTCTCTGGTGGATAGGACTGTTATCTGTGGTTCTCACACTGAGACCTGAAGGCCCTGCTGGGTTGTTTGTGCAGAGGATGGCACCTGCTGCTGCTGTGGGTACTGTGGGCTGTTAGCCTCTCTCTCAGTGAAGAGGGAAACAGATCTACAATCACCTGTTGCTTTATCCATTCACCAGATCCAGCATTAGTCATTGCAGAGAGGGGAGTGATTTGAGCAGCAGCACATGAGACCCTGAATCATGGAGGCTTCTCACAGCACACGTTCCCTTTATAGAAAAGCCTAAAACAGAATATACAGCCTGCAGGAGGAGCGAGTAACACTCACAGACCAAACCAGTGATGAGAGGGAAATGAAAGGTTTTCAGGAATTTAAAAAACATTTGCTGGAAACAACAACACCCGAGAGAAGTTGAAAATAAGTTGTAAATAAGCTAAACTATCACTTAAATGCTCAACACCCACCCAAACGTATAATTTCATATTCAAAGTGATTTTAATGTCATATTGTAGATGTGTGATAGATAGATCCAATTGCCAATGGAGATAGGTGTCTCCCCAGGTCGAGGAGGCCGGTTCTCAGACTCGGCTGAGCTGCATGTTGGGGCTGGGAGACCCTGGGGATCCCAGATGTGCTCTGCTTTCTGTTCCAGTGTGCTTTCTGTGCTTTCTAACCCCTAATGACCTTATTGGCTCCATTAGGAGACATAATTAGTACTGGGAATTTAAAGCTCTGGGATTCAGGCAAGTGCTGCACCGTTCATTTTATCTCCCTTTTTCCTCATCTCTCTTGTGCACATACATACATACATATTATACGTGCACACATACTGTCAATACACGCACATTACTCAAACACACACAGGTCAAAGAATGGCTTACTAGTGCAATGCCCTCCACAGGTGCCAGAAAGTTCAAACTTTTTGGCTTACTCAGAATAAACCAATCAATATAGGTCCTTACTGAGAATACAAGACTAAATAAACTGGCATGCAGTTTTACAAAAAATGTGCCTTTTCATTATCAATTTTCTCTCCTTCCTGTTGCGTAACATTGCTCCGGCATCTCTCTCTAGCAGTTGTTTCCTTAAGCTTTACGTTGAAGTGATGTGGATTGCGCAGGCTCCTTCCTGACCCCAGTGCTCTGAGTTCGTCAACACAACACATGCATGAGAACAGACCAGGAGACCCAGGGGGTTTCTCCACGCTGCTCTCCCATGGAGGTGCTGTTTCAACAGCTTGTTCCAGTTCCTCCCTCTCTTAGCCCTTCTCCCGCTGGACAAACACAGGAGGAAGTCTTGAAAGCTCAACAAGTCCACAATAAGAGCAGCCTCTGGCCTGGGGGCGCCAGCAGGAAGAGGGTTAACGCAATCACAGTGGGGCTCTGGGCATGGCAGGGGAGGGGGTCGCAAATATGGGAACAGGATAGGGGCGTAGCCCACTACCCTACGCACTCATATTGGGGAATTTCTCTTCTTTCTAAGGGGTCCTCTGGTTTTTAGTGGTTTTACAAAGGCTGGTATAGTATAGCCTAAACCCGGCTGGCTCAGACTGTTTGAAGTCCCCATCTGAAACCTGAGTCTGTGTTAAGGATCCTATTCCTCCTCACTACGTTTCTCCCTTAAACTTTAAAGGCCTCTCTCTGAAGGGAGAGGTGATCCCGCCACCACAGTATTTTAAGAGTGGTTGGTGGACTGGCTGGCCGAGGCAGTAAGAGTTACAGTTTAAACCCAGCTGGAGGGAAGGAGCGGGCCGCAGTGGAAACGGTGATCTGAGCCCCGGATCCTCTTCGGGTGAAACTTTGAAACAGAAAACACATCTCGCACACCACAAGTACTTACAGGCGCTCGGACGGTCGGTGAAATCAAGGCTTAATAAGCGGATGTGGGGTTCTGTGTAAATAATGATCGGTTGTGACACCGTGGAGGGAGAGAGAGGGAGGGGAGAGGGAAAGAACAGTATTATAGTCTCCACCAGTTGTTTATTCACTTCACGTCACGAAGGGACTTTTTCAGACGGCTCTGGTTCAGGAACTATTCATGTACTGATTGAATTTACCTCTCAGCCTCTTTTCCTCAGACAGCACATTTCCATCAGGTCATTTGTTGGAGAGGAGTGCAGAGTGGAAGAGTGAATGGGGGGGTGATTCTGAGTATACAGTATATATGGGGTGACTGACATCAGTCCGTCAGGCCCTCAGATCTCTTAGAATTTGTCCTTCCAGATTTCTCTGTTCTGAAACGTTATTACAATTGAGTGAAGCCATATGCATGACTGAAGAGAAGATGGTAGAACTGGTATTGCCATGAAGTGAGGTAAAGTCGGTCTATTCAAGTCAAAGGGCAGGGCTCTTTTGAAAAGGTAAAAGCTGAGTAGTAGGATGTTGGAGTGACTTTCGGTTGAGTGAAGCTTTAGAGCAGGTGAACTTTCGAGTGTAGCCCAAAACGTGACACGATATTTAGGTATTTGTGGTGTTCTGTCTGTGTGTACCAGTCATTGGTCTGTAAACTCTCTTGGAACGTTTGGTGAACATATTAACTCTTTCCTCTCCTTTTAACCTGACTCATCAACCATCCTCGCCCTTTTCTACAACCCTATTGCCTGATGGATCCTTCAGTCTGCGCTCTCTGCCTCCTTCCAGAGGCACCAGCTAGCTCTTAAACTGCTCCAGTCACCAACCCTGAGTGGGAGCCTCTGCCAGGGCATCTGATCCTCCTGATGACAGAAACATATGGTCTGTTGTGAACACGGCTGGGTCGGCTGGCTTTACTACCCTGGCTAAACGCTAAACCCAGCCTGGCAACTAGTACACTACACCACCCTGCTCTGCCCTGGCTGAAACAATGCTGCCTCTGTCTCCCAAGCTCAATAATATCCATTCCAAATCCTCCCTGCTCTTCTCTTCTCAGGCGGCTGCATGGCCACTGATACCAGCCAGATACCAGCCCTCTCATCCTTGTGTCATCTGCTTCCCCTGCCACTCCTTCTGCCTCACCTCCATCACCAGACACTAATGCCCTTTTCACACTATTGCTTCTAACTTGAATCATACTGTTCTTGCGAGGATATTTCCTTTTTTACGTGGGTCTTTTCCAGCATGGCTCCAGCAACTACGGTGGATGCAGAACCTTGGCCAGCGCAGCTTGGCTGGACTCAGTCGTGTAAAAAGGATACCTGAAGTGCCCTGCCACTCTGCCACCCACCCTCCTGCCACCCAGTAGAGCTGCTCCTGGTGCTGAACACAGGGCAGTGAGCACCGAGCAGTATGTCTGGCCTTGGTCGGGCATGGACTAGAACCGTTTTGCTGTGAGAACTTCATCCTCCCCATGCTGTCATTTCAACATAACATGGAACAGCAGCAAGGTCGCCCTGAGAAATCTCTCTCTCTCACAATCTCTTTTTCATTTTTTCTCTGTCTGTGTGACAGGGCAGGGATACTTTTTGTACACACCGCAAGCATTCTGGGACCTAATAGTGTGTGTGTCCCTCTATTCTGGAATGTTCCCATCAGACCTGTTGCTTTAGCTTTAGCGTGGGAATCAAGGGCAGAGATAGGATATGGGAGAATAAGAACTGTCAATCAGTCATGTGCAGTATGATGAGAAAAACAAAGCACCTCTGGGGATCTAGAACATACTAGCCCCTGTAGGCATAGCTATAGTCATAACTCTCCCATCCTCAGCCTGCTGTACTCTACATGTGTCTGCTAGGAGAGTGCTGTCAACAGAACTGGTGATGGGAACCAACCTGGAGATGGGAGGATAACAGAGACCTGTCTCTACCTGATCTCCTCCCATCAACACTTATCAGTGCCATCATCATAATCCCCCCACATTTCACTCTCACTCTCTCCAAACACAGATCAGAGTATGCATGCACACACACACACACACACACACACACACACACACACACACACACACACACACACACACACACACACACACACACACACACACACACACACACACACACACACACACACACACACACACACACACACACACACACACACACACACACACACACACACACTTGCTCAGAACTCATTGACTGCTGCTATCATGTTGTAGTACGATTGACCATCATTGGGTGCAGGATCAGCTACATGCATCTCAGATCTCTCCTCTGTGTGCTGTGTGTGTGCTGTGTGTGTGCTGTGTGTGTGCTGTGTGTGTGCTGGGTATGTGCTGTGTGTGCCCAGAGTGAAGGCCGTTGAGTAATGACTGAATGCTTTTGGGACTTATTACTGAACTCTGTTTTCCCTGTATCTGTATCCGCCTGTAATGAAGTTCTCTCTGCCTGACGATGCATATATCACCTTTAACAAGAACACATTCCTATAGCGGCACCATGGGAAAAAGGCACAGGGGCAACAGAGGCCGCAGGGCATTACTGCAGCAGTAAGAGTAAGTGATGTGAGAGTGAAGTTGAGAGAGATACTAGAAGAAGAGAGAGAGAGAGGGCCAGGCAAAGGGAGAGTGGGAACGTATGTACTGTGTGCCTATAAGCTGAGTGACAGTCCCCCTTTGTGGTGGTGTTAAACAGCCTGTGTGGTCTCTCTGGTTCCAGTCTCACCGAGTGTGTGTGTGTGAGTTTGTGCTCGAAGTGTGTGTGCGTGCGTGTGAGAGAGAGAGTGGCGCTCTCAGACACTTCAGACTGCAGTCTGATACACAGCTCCTAGATGAGAAGGGCAGGAGACGTCCAATAAACAGAGTCTGTTTGATCCAGCCGCAGCCCCAGCAGCCTGCCAAATTCCCCCTTTGTCTTTATCTCAACTAGGGCCGACAGCGCAGCCACAGTCACAGCCGTCACGCAGCCACTCGTCTTCCCACTGCTAGCTGCTGTGAAGGGCATCATTCAGTCTGGGGTGGTCAATGGCTAAGGAGGGAGAGACGGACAGAAAAAAAGAGGGGGCAGGGAACGAGAGTGAGAAGCAGGGACACAGGGCACGGCAAAGAGAACATGGCAATGAGCAATCATGTCAATCATAGATGGATCATTAAATCTAGAACATGACCTCACTCTGTCCTCATGTCTAAAATTAGCTTCTCTATTTTCTGTCCCTGTTTGTTTACCCAATCATCTCCCCCCAAAAACCACATCCCTTAACATTGCCACAACATTCCCTAATGAAGCTGGGAGGCCTTCCCTCTGCAGGTGATTATAAATGATGCCTCCAGACAGCCCACATGCTACTCATCATTCCCTGGCTGACTGGTTGGGAAAGATTGGAAGATTGAGTTCACAATCACTCAAAAATGTCCAACGGGAACATGAAGCCAAACCCAGTAAAAGTGATGTAGTAGATAAGTAGGAACAGATTAAAGGTTGTTATTACGTTCACAGGCAATGATTTGCTCCCAACTGTTGAGTTGCTTGAGTATGTCTTTACAACATACACAGTTAAGGAGAATTGTATATAAACTGCTTAAGAAGGAATGGTGTATTGGAAGGCTGTTTTTCCAAGTCCTGCTCCACTTGTCGAAAGCTTATGGGCAAAGGAAGACAGGCATATTTTAGGAGCATTGGCTGGCCTGAAAGTGTGTGATGTGCTCCAAAAGAAAAAATATGATTCCACATTAAAAGATACAACTTTCATGTTGAGGTATACTATAAATCCTGTTTGAGCAGCGTATGAACTATGAAGTTATACAACTGTGTCCCAAGTACACAACCTGGCTCTTCTTTCCCATTAAACGCAATTTAGACCCTATATGAACCTCTAATACATACTACCAGGTCTCCTCCAGTCTCTTTCACAGGCCAGGCTAGGGAATGTCCTATTGGTAGAGAATGGCCTGTTGGTAATAGGATTTGGCCGGTTGAGAGTGGATGAGATCTGATCTGGGGAATGTTTTGTTCTTGGCCTCCTGGCACACAGAAGAGGGTTGGCCAAGCTCCAGCTGTCAGGGGAACTGTGATTATCCCAATCAGATGCCATTTTAGTTTAGTTTTTATTCTAAACCAGGTTTAATCTCACTGTTCTTCCTCATGTGACGGGCCAGTTGAGGAGAAACTCTAAACTGAGCTCTGGATCAGGTGCAACCAGCACCGCCTATTTCCCACAGTCAGGCCCAGGTGGCCAGGCCAGATATCTGACACTAATCACTCATTAAAAGTCTACCCCTACCACTCCAGTATCCCTGCACATATTTAACCCTACCACTCCAGTATCCCTGCATATATCTACCCCTACCACTCCAGTATCCCTGCACATATCTACCCATACCACTCCAGTATCCCTGCACATATCTAACCCTACCACTCCAGTATCCCTGCACATATCTACCCATACCACTCCAGTATCCCTGCACATATCTACCCCTACCACTCCAGTATCCCTGCACATATCTACCCATACCACTCCAGTATCCCTGCACATATCTACCCCTACCACTCCAGTATCCCTGCACATATCTACCCCTACCACTCCAGTATCCCTGCACATATCTACCCCTACCACTCCAGTATCCCTGCACATATCTACCCCTACCACTCCAGTATCCCTGCATATATCTAACCCTACCACTCCAGTATCCCTGCACATATCTACCCCTACCACTCCAGTATCCCTGTACATATCTAACCCTACCACTCCAGTATCCCTGCACATATTTAACCCTACCACTCCAGTATCCCTGCACATATCTACCCATACCACTCCAGTATCCCTGCACATATCTAACCCTACCACTCCAGTATCCCTGCACATATCTACCCATACCACTCCAGTATCCCTGCACATATCTACCCCTACCACTCCAGTATCCCTGCACATATCTACCCATACCACTCCAGTATCCCTGCACATATCTAACCCTACCACTCCAGTATCCCTGCACATATTTAACCCTACCACTCCAGTATCCCTGCACATATCTAACCCTACCACTCCAGTATCCCTGCACATATCTACCCCTACCACTCCAGTATCCCTGCACATATCTAACCCTACCACTCCAGTATCCCTGCACATATCTACCCCTACCACTCCAGTATCCCTGCACATATCTACCCCTACCACTCCAGTATCCCTGCATATATCTAACCCTACCACTCCAGTATCCCTGCACATATCTACCCCTACCACTCCAGTATCCCTGCACATATCTAACCCTACCACTCCAGTATCCCTGCACATATCTAACCCTACCACTCCAGTATCCCTGCACATATCTACCCCTACTACTCCAGTATCCCTGCACATATCTAACCCTACCACTCCAGTATCCCTGCACATATCTACCCCTACCACTCCAGTATCCCTGCACATATCTAACCCTACCACTCCAGTATCCCTGCACATATCTAACCCTACCACTCCAGTATCCCTGCACATATCTAACCCTACCACTCCAGTATCCCTGCACATATCTAACCCTACCACTCCAGTATCCCTGCACATATCTAACCCTACCACTCCAGTATCCCTGCACATATCTAACCCTACCACTCCAGTATCCCTGCACATATCTAACCCTACCACTCCAGTATCCCTGCACATTGTAAATATGGTTTTGGCACAGACCCAGGAACTGACCCAGTATACAGCCTACTTACTTTCTTGTTATTCTTGTTAATTATTTAATTAGTGTTTTTGTTCCACTTTACTTTAGTTTATAGTATAATAGTTTTACTACTGATATTTATTACTGCATTGTTGGGAAAGAGCTTGCAAGAAAGGCATTTCACAGTACTGAAAACTGCTGTTATGTCTTATAGAGGGATTTCAGGAACACACAAACACAAGAGAGGAGAAACAATAGAGGATTGTAAATGTCACTCCCTTTTTCAATTTCCAGAGCTTTCTCTGTGCTTTATTGTTTCAGGGGGAGGGGGGGGGGAATAAAAAATGAATAGGTAAGAGACATTTTTGAGGGGTCAGATTTGAAGATGGTGGGTGATTTGAGTGAGGTAAATGATGTAGAGCCTGAGTAGGTTATGGAGAGAGGAGAGACCTGGAAAAGGTGATTGACGCTCAAATCAAAGCTCTCCCTTAGGCTATAACCCCCCCCAAAAAATAGTTATCTTCTTTCTTTGTCTCTTTTTATCTCTTCCCACCTTCATCCTCTACTCTATGACCCTTATCCTTTCCTGCTCATTCCAACCTTTCTCCCACTGCCGCTCTCTCTCTCTCTCTCTCTCTCTCTCTCTCTCTCTCTCTCTCTCTCTCTCTCGCTCTCTCTCTCTCTCTCTCTGTCTCTTTTGCTCTCTCCATCTTTCCTCCTCCATCCTCTTCCTTGTCTTTCCCCCTGACCTATACTATTTCCCGCCTTTTCACATCTCTCTCCCGCTCTCTCATTCTCTCTCTGTCCCTCTGTCCTCTCCCCCTCTTCCCTCTCTACAGTAATCCCCTTCAGAGGTCCAGCAGTGTTGTGATGTTCCTGGCTTTAGTCTTCATTGGTCTTTGGCCTGTGGTAGAACAGCGTGCATCGTACCCAGGGTAAGAAAAGTACTGTTACCCAGGCGTCTGCATGTGGAGATCAGCTTTAATCCAGGGAGAGGGGTTCGGAGGGGCCGTCTTAAGCAGCACCTGTCAAGGCTCAGCTCAGAACCTCAGGCCCAGGACCCAGGGGTCTGGATCCAGTGTGGATGTAGGGATGTATGTATGCAGCTGTGCTGTGGTGGCTGAATGATCTGAAACACAGCCATCAGCAGCACACACAGGGCAGTTGGCCTCTGATCTGACACACCATGATAACAACCTTCACTGTGAGGGACAGAATATAGGGAGGCTTGTAATCTTATGATCCAGAATTATGCTGGTGATCTAGTGGCTCCAGGAATGCAGTTTGCGTAACAATGGTTAATTTCAACACTGAAGCGTTGAACATTGAGACAATCAACAGGAGACATTCAACACACACATACACACACACACACACATAGTCACACATACACACACACACACACACACACAGTCACACACACAGTCCCACAGAGACACGCTCACACACACACACACACACACACACACACACACACACACACACACACACACACACACACACACACACACACACACACACACACACACACACACACACACACACACGCACGCACGCACGCACGCACACACACACACACACACACACACACACACACACACACACACACACACACACACACACACACACACACACACACACACACACACACACACACACACACACACACACACACACACAGTCCCAGAGGACTTAATATTTCAGACTAACTCTCTCAGTCTAAACTGCTATTGTAAACATTGGGGGTTAAATGTCGACTCGAAACATGCCAGTGTTTTTTCTGTCTGTCTTGAATGGAAAAATGCGTGGCCCCCAGCACCTCTCCCTCAGAGCTCTGGCCTCTTGAGATAGCCAGGGATATAAAAGAGGCTGATCTGACTGGCTGACCGGTCCTGTGCTCTGGGGCCTGCAGGCCTCGAAGGGCTGTGAAAGTCCATTTATAAACCGATTGGTCCAAATAAGCAGAGGAAGCGGGAGGCCGGGAGCTGCACTTTCCCACAGCTCTCCAGGAGGCTGACGAGACGCTCCTCCGGCTCCTCTGAGCTCTGCTCCATGACTGCATGGAAACTTTCAGCATTCCCACCATTACAGGCAGCAGGACCACTGGACCATGTCAACCCCAGGCAGGGCAGGCATGCAGACCAACCTGACCACTCCTGTTTACCCTGCACCAAATCACCACTCCCTCATATAGTACAATGGGACGGCTATGGGGCATGGCCATGGAGAGGCTCTCACGGTGTTACCTAGATCAGGATCTTATCATATGTACACATAAACATTGTAAGCATCCCGAACAGTCACAGTTCTGATTAGATGTGGTTAAGGATGCTATGGTCCTCTCCAGGGATAAGGAAGTAATATTACATTATTTTAGGTTAGGTTGGAGGTGGTGGCTCTGCAAACACAATATCATATGGTAATTTATCCCTGCTCAGTGGCAGTAAGAGTGACATTTTCAACCCCACTGGACTTTCAAATCATAAGCTCTCTTCATCTCTGTCAGGTAACTCCAGCCTCCAGCCACCTGCTGCTGCCCAGTCCTGCAGGTCAGATCCTAGCAGGTCCGCTCTGAACAACAAAGCCTGCTTGACCAACATCAGTCCATTAGTCCAACCCAAAGCCCCTAGTCAACAAGAAACCTCTGAAAATGCTCCAATACGTGCCTCTTTCCTCAAAAATACACCCGCCATTTTTTCATTCGGTTCCAGTCCATTGAGTGGATATCCAATTTCCCTGTGTAGCATCTTGAGGCTTCAGTGTGACATTCTGTGTTCTGGCTCTTTTAACGGGTTTCTCTGAGGCCTCTGGAGGTCGTTGACCCTGGACGTGTGAGTGACATGAAGGAACAGACTCCCTCTAAGAGGATTTACTGTGAATTAACACGCTGATTTGATACTCTGTTTCATCTGCCATGTTCTGGCCTGGGCCAGCAGCACAAGCTGGACTCGATGGACCTGGAGCATGGTTCTGTCCTGTACAGATGGTGGATTGCAGATTGGATTTCAGTTGGCTTTCAAAAGGCTGTGCGCTTGTAGGATATATTTCAGCGATGTCATTGGTCAACTGTCACATCTGCCAACGATGGGCTTTTGAAGAATGCAGCTGAATCGGCCCCAACGTCATCTCACTGCATCACTCGGGTTTTTATACTTGACCTCTGTTCGCTTTATTAACCCATGGTTGTCATCCAACCTTCCAGGCAGCATTTACTCAACACTGTAGTAGATAGAAATAAGATAGTTACAATATATGTTTTTTGAGTAAAAATATCTTAAGATGAATGCACTAACTGTAAGTTGCTCTGGATAAGAGCGTCTACTAAATGACTTAACAGTAAATGTAAATAGAAAATAGCACAAAATGTCTTGATGTTCAGACTGAGTACTAGAACATGATGGTGACCACTGTAGAGTGCCAGCAAGCTCTAATCAGTTAGGAGGGCAGCTGTGCTGCTAGGAGGCCATATCCAGCTGGCCTGGGCTCTGGGAACCAGAGTTGGAGCAAGACTCAATTTCTGCACCAACACATACACCCAGGCACATGCACACACAGGCGCGCATGAGTACACACACATGTGGTCGCATGTACTACCTCAAGCACACACACACTTGCACGTGTATACACACACACAAACACACATTGAATTTCTCAAACTTCCAACTGACTCTTACCCCCTGGTTAAACTGTAATGTGTAGTTCTGTTCCAGGCCTTGCTCCAGCTTTTACAGCGTCATGTGGTTCTGGATTCCCACATTACAGCGCCGCTGCATGGTGTGGCTTGCCTGTTCCGTTTCCTGGAGATTAACTCTGTGTGGCTCTTTCTTTACTCTGACAGAATGAATCAATCTAATGTAAATAAGCATTCCCTCCCAACTTTCAACAAACCTATGGCCTCCCCAAAACCATAGCAGCCCCCCCCCCCGCCTCTCCTCCGCTGAAAGTGAGAACATTTCACCAGGAGATCTAAACTTCCCCCCCTCTCTCATCCAACAGACGCCCCTGGCTCAATGACTTTGACTTCCCACATAAGAGTGACTAAAAAAAGCATCTGCAAATTGCAACCATACGTGTTTCTGTTCCCCCCCCCCCCCCACACACACACACATACACACACACACACACACACACACACACACACACACACACACACACACACACACACACACACACACACACACACACACACACACACACACACACACACACACACACACACACACACACACACACTTATAAGTCTAATGGGGGCCGTAAACTCTGGGAACTGGTACAAATCCTCCACACTCCCCCTCTTTCCCCTGGAACTCAGAACCCTCTTGTGAAAGAGTAATTCCTACTCATTTCAGAGTTCACCTATCATTTACCTCTTATAACCATGCAGTATTACTAGGAGAGTGAGCAGACATTTCTCTGTTTGAGAACAGGGACCCTGCACAGAGTTGAAGTTTTCAGTAAGAAAACAAACATTTTGGGCAGAGAGGAGAGAAGAGGGGGGGGGGACAGAGAGAAAGGGGAAAGAGAGAGGAAGAGAGTTAAGAGAGAGCGCAGAACTGGTCTGATGCAGTCAGACTGAGGGAGAGCAGTACAGGCAGGCAGAGAGGAGACAGAGTCCTGGCTGGCAGTCCTGGCGTACAGGGTTCAAGGGCCTCGTCCATCAGGACATGTGAGCTTCTCTTCAACCCCAGAATGAAATAGTTCTGCTTAGTGAGATCACTTCCTGTGGAAGCTCTGAGTGGTGAGAACTCCAGGAACGATGTGGCGCAACACAGTTCAGGCAGCAGAGAATGGAGGGAAGTGGAATCAGTTTACTGTATAAAGAGTGGTTTTGTGTGTTGAGTAAAACTGGATGCTGCATTTAGTGGTAGCTGGGGGATAGACTGGCGAAATATGGGTTATTACTCTAAGTTGTGTAAGTCGTAATTGATTTTGGAGTGTGTCTGTGGTTAGGTTTTGTAATGTAACATATCACATGTCGTTTTACTGTGCCGTTACTTGATGGATCAACAGTGCGTATCCCATCTTGCATCTACGAGGTTTTTTGTTGCCTCTACAAGGTTTTTTCTCATGTCTCCCTCCTCTCCCTCATCAAATAGTGCTCTGGGGAACTTGATCTCTGTGAGACACTCTAACAGATTCTCCCTCATACTCATCCCAGGCCCAGGGAGGGGAACGAGGCGGGAGATGTGTTATTGTTTCACTCCCACAGAAGCCATGCAGGCAGGCAGGCAGGCAGGCAGGCAGGCAGGCAGGCAGGCAGGCAGGCAGGCAGGCAGGCAGGCCCATTCACAGAGGCCTGTGTGATAAAAGCTTTAGACCAGTGAGATGAGAGGATGCTGCTCCAGTCTAACGACTCTTATCTCTACTAGCGTGTTCAGGACCCTCATCAGGGGCCTGGAAGGTGTGTGGGCAGCTCCCTGCTTCCTGCTCTGGACTTTCATGTACAGAGGGAAAGCAGACGACACAGCTGCACGCCAAAAGGTTTGTTTCAGACACTACACATCCACTGAAAGAGCAGGGCTCCATGGTCTTTTGACAACAACAAAGAGCAGCTATTCAGTGTGTCTGTAAAGCTATGTACCTCTGCATACTTAGCCTAGTCAATAACGTAACTCAATAGTACCCCAAATGACTAATGACTTGGGGAAGGAGTTCCTGACAACGAAACCCACGTGATTTTAGGGCCAGTGTGTGTCTACCACTCTGCAGGCCGAGTGTGTGTGTCGGACTCACTAGAGTATTGGACTGCTAGACCTCAGAGTGAACCACAGAGAGAGGCCATCTAGTCACCAGCATCGGCCATGATGTCTGTCACTCCCCAGCGGTGCTGAAAGCCCCTGTCTCGTTTGGCTGGACCTTAAGAGAACACACACTAGTTGAGCGTCGTGCTGAAACAGAAATATTTAATCATGTATGTCATGGTCCATAAGTCATTTTCATCCGTGACCCATTCATCTTTCTGCGCCAAAGTTGTCCACGCACGCTACAATAACACACACTACATCAACATGACATCTGAGTCCGTAAGAGGAGAGAAATGATGGCGTATTCAAATGTAAAAAACGAGGTGAGTGGGGCTGTGGTGTTTTAGACGTCGAGTCCAGTCAAATAAGAATCAGAAGTATTTCTTTTTAAGAGCTTTCTGGGCATGGTTCCATTTGTTTTTGAGAGGTGCAGTGAATGTGGCTGACATGTAACATGGAATTGAACCGTACTGTTTTATTGTTGTACAGTTCAGTATCTAAGAGACGAGATTAGCTAACACTCATAAGTACCTTCGGTTTCCCCACTGGATAAGTCGGTTGACTTGTGCAATAGTCAGGACAGCCGTCTAGGAAAACACTGACAGCACCATCGTGGTATAAAGACTAACCGTCTCGGGACCACAGATAAATACAACATCATGCATTGTGAAACGTGGCCTGGAAGAAATAGAAGGAAACGGGCTTTCACCAGACCAATGACAGAATGAACCACTGCTTTCATTGTATTTTCATGGGGAGAAGTATCAGCTACAGCATGTCAAGCTTTTTCTCCCGTCTCCCAGTTCAAGGTTGTCCTCCTAGCTGATTCATGTTAACAGACATCATTTACAGTAATACATGGAGTCAGTTCTCTCACCAAACACAAGATCCAGTGTGATGCTGTGTCTGTGTGTGTGTGTGTGTGTCTGTGTGTGCGTGCGAGCCCGTACTGTTCTATGTGAGGGTGCACGTATAAAGAGTCAGACCACTTCCCCTCTGTTGGCCCTGCTGTGCTCCAGAGGCTGGGAGAGCGCTGGCTGTCTCTCTCCCCAGGGTCTCTCCCACGCTGCCTGGCCTGGCCTCCCATTCCCCTGTCTGTTATTCCCCTGCTATTCCTCTGAGCGCATGAACAGAGACATAAATCACACAGCCAGGGTAGAAGGGTGAGCCAGTCTGAACAGGCAGGGACAGGTCATGCTCCCATCAGACACCCTGCTGTCTCACTGAGAGAGGTAGGGCCGATACCGACACACCTTCCCCTGGAACAGCCAAGCACAGGGACATAGGGACGACTGGGGTGCGGTCATACCCTCTCCTTCCATAAACTCATAATGGTCATAAACTCTCCTTCCAGACTCACATAAAACATCTCCAATCCAAAGTTAAATCTAGAATTGGCTTCCTATTTCACAACAAGCCATCCTTCACTCATGCTGCCAAACATACCCTCGTAAAACTGACCATCTTACCGATCCTCGACTTTGGCGATGTCATTTACAAAATAGCCTCCAACACCCAACTCAACAAATTGGATGCAGTCTATCACAGTGCCATCCGTTTTGTCACCAAAGCCCCATATACTACCCACCATTAGGACCTGTACGCTCTCGTTGGCTGGCCCTCGCTTCATACTCTTTTTTTTTTTTTTTTTTTTTTTTTTTTTTTTAAATTTTATCCCCTTTTCTCCCCAATTTTTCGTGGTATCCAATCGCTAGTAATTACTATCTTGTCTCATCGCTACAACTCCCGTACGGGCTCGGGAGAGACGAAGGTCGAAAGTCATGCGTCCTCCGAAGCACAACCCAACCTAGCCGCACTGCTTCTTAACACAGCGCGCCTCCAACCCGGAAGCCAGCCGCACCAATGTGTCGGAGGAAACACCGTGCACCCGCCCCCTCGGTTAGCGCGCACTGCGCCCGGCCCGCCACAGGAGTCGCTGGAGCGCGATGAGACAAGGATATCCCTACCGGCCAAACCCTCCCTAACCCGGACGACGCTAAGCCAATTGTGCGTCGCCCCACGGACCTCCCGGTCGCGGCCGGCTGCGACAGAGCCTGGGCGCGAACCCAGACTCTGGTGGCGCAGCATAGCACTGCGATGCAGTGCTCTAGACCCTCGCTTCATACTCGTCGCCAAACCCACTGGCTCCAGGTCATCTACAAGACCCTGCTAGGTAAAGTCCCGACATCTCTGCTCGCTGGTCACCATAGCTGCACCCACCCGTAGCATGCGTTCCAGCAGGTATATCTCACTTGTCACCCCCAAAGCCAATTCCTTCTTTGGTCACCTCTCATTCCAGTTCTCTGCTGCCAATGACTGGAACGAACTACAAAAATCTCTGAAACTGGAAACACTTATCTCCCTCACTAGCTTTAAGCACCAGCTGTCAGAGCAGCTCACAGATCACTGCACCTGTACATAGCCCATCTATAAATAGCCCAAACAACTACCTCTTCCCCTACTGTATTTATTTATTTATTTTGCTTCTTTGCACCCCAGTATTTCTACTTTGCACACTCATCTACTGTCAAATCTACCATTCCAGTGTTTTAATTGCTATATTGTATTTACTTCGCCACCATGGCCTATTTATTGCCTTTACCTCCCTTATCTCACCTCACTTGCTCACATTGTATATAGACTTATTTTTCTACTGTATTATTGACAGTATGTTTGTTTTACTCCATGTGTAACTCTGTGTTGTTATATGTGTCGAACTGCTTTGCTTTATCTTGGCCAGGTCTCAGTTGTAAATGAGAACTTGTTCTCAACTGGCCTACCTGGTTAAATAAAGGTGAAATAAAAATAAAAAATACAAATAGCCAGAATGGTCACATTAGCAAAGGGCCTTGCAGTGATTGACATATGCAGTGAATGTTTAGGCACACACACACACACACACACACACACACACACACACACACACACACACACACACACACACACACACACACACACACACACACACACACACACACACACACACACACACACACACACACACACACACACACACACACACACACACACACACACACACACACACACACACACACACACCCCTCCCTCCTATTCTCATCTGCCTGGAGGGCCAAGAACAACTCCACACGTCCCTCTGGGGCTTCATTAGACGGAAAAACCTCAAAAGATAATAAATGAACTAACCCCAACATTTTGGTGCCTGCGTGGGAGAGTTCAGAATGCCTCAAAAATAACCTTTAGTAAGGCTGGAGGAATGAGAGGGGACGTCTTTGTCCTTTCACCATACAAGGTCTGTCCCTGATACCCCCATCTCCTCCACACCACACCCCCATCTCCTCCACACCACACCCACCAAAGGGACTACTTCACTGTGGCTTCCGGACATTTTCTGTCTTGCTTTTGTGTTTCTTCTTAGTGCCGTTCTGTCACACACACACACAGTCTTGTACAGCTAACCTTGTGGGAACACACAATTCAGTACAATTCAAAATCATATTTTCCCTAACCCGTCTCTTCCCCTAACCCTAACATTAATCTTAACCCAAAAACCTAACCTTAACCCTAAACCTAACCTTAGTTCCTAACCTTAAAACTAACCCTAGCTCCTAACCTTAACCCTTAACGTAATTCTACGCCTAACACTAATTATAACCTTACTTAAACCTAAACCAACTAGAAATAGCATTTGACCTTGTGGGGACTAAAAACATGTCCCCAGTTGCTAATTGTTTTTTAAATAGGACTTCTGGTCCCCACATAAATAGCTAAACACGTCCACACACACACACACACACACACACACACACACACACACACACACACACACACACACACACACACACACACACACACACACACACACACACACACACACACACACACACACACACACACACACACACACACACACACACACACACACACACACACACACACACACACACACACAGAGAGACAGGGAGTTGTGGTGCAGTGGATTAGGGCTGTAGCATAGCAGAGACTGTGTGGTGATCATGCTTTGTTGGGCTCTTTGTTCTGGGTCTCTGTGGATGAAGTGGCTCCTGGTAGTCTGATCATCAGATGGAGCATGGCCCTGCTTCCACATGTTCACAACGTATGACTAACACACACTTGCACGCAGGGACACAGGCACAGACACACAGAGACTGACAGGCAGACAATCAGTCAGACAGATAGACAGTCACAGATTACAACCAACAATTATAACCAGTTTGTCTTAATAGTAGGTGTATAGTAGCTTTTTTGCCCCTGGAAAGAAACTTGGAGGCATGATGACAGCATTATCCTCTTAGTAAAGCAGAATTACATCCGTACTCACTGGTTAATGGCCAATGGTAAGGCAGCCCTCAACATTTCTCCCTGACCCCCTTCAAACAGAAGAGAGACAAGGACACGGAAACACGTTCACACACAGGGACAAGCATCAGACAGCCTTGCTTTCATCAGTCAGTGCATAATGTACTTCACTGTAGTCTGGTTAGCACCCCCAACAACATTAAGCAGTGTTTTAGTGCACACAGACACAACACAGAGACTAACAAGGCAGGCCTAGCCCAGTGTGTGTGTGTGTGTGTGTGTGTGTGTGTGTGTGTGTGTGTGTGTGTGTGTGTGTGTGTGTGTGTGTGTGTGTGTGTGTGTGTGTGTGTGTGTGTGTGTGTGTGTGTGTGGACGTGTGTGTGGACAACGCCCACCCAGTCGCCCGCCCTGCTCTCTGTGATTCAGTCAAGACCTAGTAGGCTGTGTGTCTGACGTCAGCGCTGCCACAACCATTACCAGCCTCGCTTAATTAATCTGTTTGTTTGTCACTGCCAAAGCCTGCTAGATACAGGAGACGACGTGAAGAAAAGGAAAGCCAACGGAGAGAGAGAGTGTTGAGCACCAACTGAATGAGTTCCCTGGCTGTTGAAGAGAGTCAGGCAGGATAATCCTGTGTTGCTGGCTTTGTGGACCCCTGGACATTTGGAAGTGCTGGCACGTAGCACCAGCTGTCAATCTGCAAATCTATGGGAGATCTGTGTTTAATTTGCGTGAGGCGACTGCCAGACCAGAAAGAGGGAGAGAAAAAGAGAGGGAAGTGAAGAAAAAGAGAGACAGGGAGGTGAAGCCAGTACTTTTGTCTGTGTGTTTGAGCAGTGCGGAGCGGGGCCTGTGTTCCTGGCCTCGGGTGTGAATGAGGAGGTTGTTTTTGATGTCATGAGATCTCGATGTTCCAGAGTGTCAACGATTCTGTGTGAGCCAACACTGTGACAGTAGAGAGAGAGAGTGTGTATCTGTCTGTCTTTCTGTCTGTCAGTCTCTCTGTGTGTGCATGTGCGCGTGCGTGTGTGTGTGTGTGTGTGTGTGTGTGTGTGTGTGTGTGTGTGTGTGTGTGTGTGTGTGTGTGTGTGTGTGTGTGTGTGTGTGTGTGTGTGTGTGTGTGTGTGTGTGTGTGTGTGTGTGTGTGTGTGTGTGTGTGTGTGTGCGAACGAGCATACAGTGCATCTAGATCTAATTTTATATCACCCAGAAGCCTAGTAGATGTTACAGGGTGATGACATATAGTGCATTCAGAGAGTATTCAGACCATTTTCAAAATGTTGTTACGTTACAGCCTTATTCTAAAATGGATAAAATATGTTTTCCCCCACATCAATCTAAACACAATACCCCATACTGACAAAGCGAAAACAGGTTTTTAGAAATTTTAGCAAATTTATTACAGTTTTTACAATCACTTTGGCACTAATTTCGGAACCTTGATGTCATTTTTCAAAACTCTAGACACAAAACTCACAACCAATGATCAAAATGCAAATTTTTCAAAACTTACACTTTTTCCAATTGCTTGGATACAATACACATAAAGCTAAGATCATTTGTTCATTGAATTAAAATCACCTGTTCAAAATGACACAACTTAACATCAAAGTATTACCATTTCAAAATGCAATTCACACATTACATCTGAGATGACTGTCTATTCATGTCATTACAATGATCTAACTATCAATTGATACAACTGCTCAAAATGATAAGTAACTGTTGCATTACTCTTAATGCATAGCTTTGTGGAAACTGACGAACAATATTCCATGTTTAGATCATGAAAGTTTCAGGATAACGAGATCCATTGATACCAATTACCGTGGAACATGAACCAATTGGACTACATTATCTATGGATGTAATATTTCATCATCATTCTTTATCAGACACTGTTTTTATGGTCCCATGTACCACTTTTCCAGACCATGTTTTCAGATTTGACATGAATGTACACTCACCGGTCACTTTATTAGGTACACCTATCTAGTACTGGGTAGGACCCCCTTTTGCCTACACAACAGCCTGAATTATTCACAGTGTTGTACATTAAGAGATGCCTTTCTGCACACCACTGTTTTAAACAGCTGTTATTTGAGCATTTGTGGTCTTTCTGTTAGCTTGAATGAGTCTGGACATTCTCCTCTGACCTCTCTCATTAACAAGGTGTTTTTGCCCACAGAACTGCCGCTCACTGAATGTGTTTTGTTTATCGCACCATTCTCTGTAAACTCTAGAGACTGTAGTGCATAAAAATCTCAGGAAGGCAGCTGTTTCTGAGATGCTGGAACCACCATATATGGCACCAACAATCATACCACGGTCAAAGTTGCTTAGATGACGCATCTTGCCCGTTCTAATGTTTTGTGTCGAACAACAACCAAAGCTCTCTACTCTATATACTGAGTTGCAGGCAGCCACATGATTCGCTGTTCGAATGTAACCTTCCTTGATAGGCTAAATCAGGTCTGTAGAGCTGATGGCATGACCTATGTCATTGTGTGGGATAATGTCAGGTTCCACCATGCTCAAATGGTGCAAGCATGGTTTCAGGCCCATCCACAATTTACCACCCTTTACTTACCCCCATACTCTCCTTTCCTAAAAAACAGATTGAGGAATTTTTCTCCGCATGGAGGTATATGATATGTGCCCTCACGAACAAGCCACCCTTCTCCAGGCCATGGATGACGCATGCAATGACATCACGGCAGACCAGTGTCAGGCCTGGATTCGCCATGCCCGAAGATTCTTCCCAAGATGTTTGGCTAATGAAAACATCCATTGTGATGTGGATGAGAACCTATGGCCAAATCCACAAGACAGGTTTGAGGGAAATATAGAAGTACAGTAATCAATCCTTTGTTTTGCTTTTTACAGTAAGCCAGGTGAGGAACACTGCAGTTGAGGTTACTGTAGGTTTTTTCTTTTTTTGTAGCTAATTATTTTTGCTTTGATTCAAAGAAACCTATGAGTGATTTTATTGTATTTCATCAATACATTTCAGATTTTGTTCAATGATTCCACTTTGTCTGTAGTATTCTCTTTACTAGTCCTTTAACAGTGATGTATTTACGTGTAGTACCATAATCAAACGTGTATCACATTTTTTGTACTACAATATTTAATGATTGTACGAACAACTACACAGTAAAACAATCGGTATCTTGTGTGTGGGTGATCTAAATGAATGTTCCTATGGTATTTCATGATAAATGAGTTATTTGAACCAATGATTCTGCAAGTGCAAGGTTTCTTTAAAGATATCAATGCACAATGCAGTGTTTTGAACATTGGACAGCCTGTGTTAAGTGATGATCGTTTTGAGTTTTGTGTCTAGAGTTTTGAAAAATGACCACAAGGTTCTGAAATTAGTGCCAAATGAATTGTAAGAAACTGTACAAATACAAAACAGAAAAACCTTCTTTATATTATCATTCAGGCCCTTTGCTATGAGACTCGAAAATGAGCTCAGGTGTATCCTGTTTCAATTGATCATACTTGAGATGTTTCCACAACTTGATTGGAGTCCACCTGTGGTAAATTCAATTGATTGTGTCAAGGCACAGATTTGGGGAAGAGTACCAAAGCCATTCTGCAGCATTGATGGTCCCCAAGAACACGGTGGCCTCCATCATTCTGAAATGGAAGAAGTTTGAAACCACCAAGACTCTTCCAAGAGCTGGCCGCCCGGCCAAACTGAGCAATCAGGGGAGAAGGGCCTTAGTCAGGGAGGTGATAGAGCTCCAGAGTTCCTCTGTGGAGATGGGAGAACCTTCCAGAAGGACAATTATCTCTGCAGCACTCCACCAAAGTGGCCAGACAGAAGCCACTCCTCAGTAAAAGGCACATGACAGCCCGCTTGGAGTTTGTCTAAAGGCACCTAAAGGACTCAGACCATGAGAAACAAGATTCTCTGGTCTGATGAAACCAAGATTGAACTCTTTGGCCTGAATGCCAAGCGTCACGTCTGGAGGAAGCCTGGCACCATCCCTACGGTGAAGCATGGTGGTGGCAGCATCATGCTGTAAGGATGTTTTTGTTATGCTGATGAATGAGGACCCAACAGCGACGTAATAGTAACAGAGTCTTTATTCCAGTATCAAACAAACAATGATTCTCCTGGATATATCAAAGGTAAATCCAAAACAGGAAACTGAAATCCTCTCGTCAGTAGAGAGGAACGACAGGAGACGCGACCACAGACTGCAGGTCGCTTCAGGAAGGCACAGGCCGTAGCTGACATAGACACCTGCTCACACGCAGCATCTGAAGAAGGCAAAAACACGACAGGGCGGAACAAGGACACAGGAACAGCAAACATCAAACAAGAATCCGACCAGGCAGAAGCGGAAAACAGAGGGAGAAATAGGGACTCTAATCAGAGGGCAAAATAGGGGACAGGTGTGAAAGAGTAAATGAGGTCGTTAGGAGAATGAGAAACAGCTGGGAGCAGGAACGGAACGATAGAGAGAGAGAGCGGGAGAGGGAGAGAGGGAGGAGGAGAGAGAGAGAGAGAAAGAGGGAAAGAACCTAATAAGACCAGCAGAGGGAAGCACAGGGACAAGACATGAAGATCAAAGACAAAACATGACAGTACCCCCCCACTCACCGAGCGCCTCCTGGCGCACTCGAGGAGGAACCCTGGCGGCAACGAAGGAAATCATCAATCAACGAACGGTCCAGCACGTCCCGAGATGGAACCCAACTCCTCTCCTCAGGACCGTAACCCTCCCAATCCACTAAGTACTGGTGACCACGTCCCCGAGAACGCATGTCCATGATCTTTCGTACCTTGTAAATAGGAGCGCCCTCGACAAGGACGGGGGGGGGGGAGGGAAGACGAACGGGGGCGCGAAGAAAAGGCTTGACACAAGAGACATGGAAGACAGGGTGGACGCGACGAAGATGTCGCGGAAGAAGCAGTCGCACAGCGACAGGATTGACGACCTGAGAGACACGGAACGGACCAATGAACCGCGGAGTCAACTTGCGAGAAGCTGTCGTAAGGGGAAGGTTACGAGTGGAAAGCCACACTCTCTGACCGCGACAATACCTAGGACTCCTAATCCTACGTTTATTGGCGGCTCTCACAGTCTGCGCCCTGTAACGGCAAAGTGCAGACCTGACCCTCCTCCAGGTGCGCTCACAACGTTGGACAAAAGCCTGAGCGGAGGGAACGCTGGACTCGGCGAGCTGGGACGAGAACAGAGGAGGCTGGTACCCAAGACTACTCTGAAACGGAGATAGCCCGGTAGCAGACGAAGGAAGCGAGTTGTGAGCGTACTCAGCCCAGGGGAGCTGTTCTGCCCAAGACGCAGGGTTTCGAAACGAAAGGCTGCGTAATATGCGACCAATCGACTGATTGGCCCTTTCTGCTTGACCGTTAGACTGGGGATGAAACCCGGAAGAGAGACTGACGGAAGCACCAATCAAACGACAGAACTCCCTCCAAAACTGTGACGTGAATTGCGGACCTCTGTCTGAAACGGCGTCTAACGGGAGGCCATGAATTCTGAACACATTCTCAATGATGATTTGTGCCGTCTCCTTAGCGGAAGGAAGCTTAGCGAGGGGAATGAAATGTGTCGCCTTAGAGAACCTATCGATAACCGTAAGAATCACAGTCTTCCCCGCAGACGAAGGCAGACCGGTAATAAAGTCTAAGGCGATGTGAGACCATGGTCGAGAAGGAATGGGAAGCGGTCTGAGACGACCGGCAGGAGGAGAGTTACCTGACTTAGTCTGCGCGCAGTCCGAACAAGCAGCCACGAAACGGCGCGTGTCCCGCTCCTGAGTAGGCCACCAAAACCGCTGGCGAATAGAAGCAAGCGTACCCCGAACGCCGGGATGGCCAGCTAACTTGGCAGAGTGAGCCCACTGAAGAACAGCCAGACGAGTAGAGACAGGAACGAACAGAAGGTTACTAGGACAAGCGCGCGGCGACGCAGTGTGAGTGAGTGCTTGCTTTACCTGTCTCTCAATTCCCCAGACAGTCAACCCGACAACACGCCCTTCAGGGAGAATCCCCTCGGGGTCGGTAGAAGCCACAGAAGAACTAAAGAGACGGGATAAGGCATCAGGCTTGGTGTTCTTATTTCCCGGACGATAGGAAATCACGAACTCGAAACGAGCGAAAAACAACGCCCAACGAGCCTGACGTGCATTAAGTCGTTTGGCAGAACGGATGTACTCAAGGTTCTTATGGTCAGTCCAAACGACAAAAGGAACGGTCGCCCCCTCCAACCACTGTCGCCATTCGCCTATGGCTAAGCGGATGGCGAGCAGTTCGCGGTTACCCACATCATAGTTGCGTTCCGATGGCGACAGGCGATGAGAAAAGTAAGCGCAAGGATGGACCTTATCGTCAGACTGGAAGCGCTGAGACAGAATGGCTCCCACGCCCACCTCTGAAGCGTCAACCTCGACAATGAATTGTTTAGTGACGTCAGGAGTAACAAGGATAGGGGCGGATGTAAAACGCTTCTTGAGGAGATCAAAAGCTCCCTGGGCGGAACCGGACCACTTAAAGCAAGTCTTGACAGAAGTCAGAGCTGTGAGAGGGGCAGCCACTTGACCGAAATTACGAATGAAACGCCGATAGAAATTAGCGAAACCGAGAAAGCGCTGCAACTCGACACGTGACTTAGGAACGGGCCAATCGCTGACAGCCTGGACCTTAGCGGGATCCATCTGAATGCCTTCAGCGGAAATAACAGAACCGAGAAATGTGACAGAGGAGACATGAAAGGCGCACTTCTCAGCCTTCACGTAGAGACAATTCTCTAAAAGGCGCTGGAGTACACGTCGAACGTGCTGAACATGAATCTCGAGTGACGGTGAAAAAATCAGGATATCGTCAAGGTAAACGAAAACAAAAATGTTCAGCATGTCTCTCAGTACATCATTAACTAATGCCTGAAAGACAGCTGGAGCATTAGCGAGACCGAACGGCAGAACCCGGTATTCAAAATGCCCTAACGGAGTGTTAAACGCCGTTTTCCACTCGTCCCCCTCTCTGATGCGTACGAGATGGTAAGCGTTACGAAGGTCCAACTTAGTAAAGAACCTGGCTCCCTGCAAAATCTCGAAGGCTGACGACATAAGGGGAAGCGGATAACGATTCTTAACCGTTATGTCATTCAGCCCTCGATAATCCACGCAGGGGCGCAGAGTACCGTCCTTCTTCTTAACAAAGAAAAATCCCGCTCCGGCGGGAGAGGAAGAAGGCACCACGGTACCGGCGTCGAGAGAAACAGACAGATAATCCTCGAGAGCCTTACGTTCGGGAGCCGACAGAGAGTATAGTCTACCCCGAGGGGGAGTGGTCCCCGGAAGGAGATCAATACAACAATCATACGACCGGTGAGGAGGAAGGGAGCTGGCTCTGGACCGACTGAAGACCGTGCGCAGATCATGATATTCCTCCGGCACTCCTGTCAAATCACCAGGTTCCTCCTGAGTAGAGGGGACAGAAGACACAGGAGGGATAGCAGACATTAAACACTTCACATGACAAGAAACGTTCCAGGATAGGATAGAATTACTAGACCAATTAATAGAAGGATTATGACATACTAGCCAGGGATGACCCAAAACAACAGGTGTAAAAGGTGAACGAAAAATCAAAAAGGAAATGGTCTCACTGTGGTTACCAGATACTGTGAGGGTTAAAGGTAGTGTCTCACATCTGATACTGGGGAGAAGACTACCATCTAAGGCGAACATGGGCGTGGGCTTCCCTAACTGTCTGAGAGGAATGTCATGTTTCCGAGCCCATGCTTCGTCCATAAAACAACCCTCAGCCCCAGAGTCTATCAAGGCACTGCAGGAAGCAGCTGAACCGGTCCAGCGTAGATGGACCGACAAGGTAGTACAGGATCTTGATGGAGAGACCTGAGTAGTAGCGCTCACCAGTAGCCCTCCGCTTACTGATGAGCTCTGGCTTTTACTGGACATGACATGACAAAATGTCCAGCAGAACCGCAATAGAGGCAAAGGCGGTTGGTGATTCTCCGTTCCCTCTCCTTAGTCGAGATGCGAATACCTCCCAGCTGCATGGGCTCAGTCTCTGAGCCGGTGGGAGGAGATGGTTGAGATGCGGAGAGGGGAAACACCGTTAACGCGAGCTCTCTTCCACGAGCTCGGTGACGAAGATCTACCCGTCGTTCTATGCGGATGGCGAGTGCAATCAAAGAGTCCACGCTGGAAGGAACCTCCCGGGAAAGAATCTCATCCTTAACCTCAGCGTGAAGTCCCTCCAGAAAACGAGCGAGCAACGCCGGCTCGTTCCAGTCACTGGAGGCAGCAAGAGTGCGAAACTCTATAGAGTAATCCGTTATGGATCGATCACCTTGACATAGGGAAGCCAGGGCCCTGGAAGCCTCCTTCCCAAAAACTGAACGATCAAAAACCCGTATCATCTCCTCTTTAAAGTTCTGATAATCGTTAGAACACTCAGCCCTTGCCTCCCAGATAGCTGTGCCCCACTCCCGAGCCCGACCAGTAAGGAGTGATATGACGTAAGCGATCCGAGCTCTCTCTCTTGAGTACGTGTTGGGCTGGAGAGAGAACACAATATCACACTGGGTGAGAAAGGAGCGACACTCAGTGGGCTGCCCAGAGTAACATGGTGGGTTATTAACCCTAGGTTCCGGAGACTCGGAAGACCAGGAAGTAGCTGGTGGCACGAGATGAAGACTCTGAAACTGTCCAGAGAGATCGGAGACCTGAGCGGCCAGGGTCTCAACGGCATGACGAGCAGCAAACAATTCCTGCTCGTGTCTGCCGAGCATTGCTCCCTGGAACTCGACGGCAGTGTTGAGAGAATCCATAGTCGCTGGGTCCATCTTGGTCGGATTCTTCTGTTATGCTGATGAATGAGGACCCAACAGCGACGTAATAGTAACAGAGTCTTTATTCCAGTATCAAACAAACAATGATTCTCCTGGATATATCAAAGGTAAATCCAAAACAGGAAACTGAAATCCTCTCGTCAGTAGAGAGGAACGACAGGAGACGCGACCACAGACTGCAGGTCGCTTCAGGAAGGCACAGGCCGTAGCTGACATAGACACCTGCTCACACGCAGCATCTGAAGAAGGCAAAAACACGACAGGGCGGAACAAGGACACAGGAACAGCAAACATCAAACAAGAATCCGACCAGGCAGAAGCGGAAAACAGAGGGAGAAATAGGGACTCTAATCAGAGGGCAAAATAGGGGACAGGTGTGAAAGAGTAAATGAGGTCGTTAGGAGAATGAGAAACAGCTGGGAGCAGGAACGGAACGATAGAGAGAGAGAGCGGGAGAGGGAGAGAGGGAGGAGGAGAGAGAGAGAGAGAAAGAGGGAAAGAACCTAATAAGACCAGCAGAGGGAAGCACAGGGACAAGACATGAAGATCAAAGACAAAACATGACAGTTTTTCAGTGGCAGGGACTGGGAGACTAGTCAGGATTGAGGGAAAGATGAACAGAGCAAAGTACAGAGAGATCCTTGATGAAAACCTGCTCCAGAGCGTTCAGGAACTCAGACTGGGGCAAAGGTTCACCTTCCAACAGGACAATGACCCTAAGCAAACAGCCAAGACAACACAGAAGTGGCTTCGGGACAAGTCTCTGAATGTCCTTGAGTGGCCCAGCCAGAGCCTGGATTTGAACCCGATTGAACATCTCTGGAGAGACCTGAAAATAGCTGTGCAGCGACGCTCCCCATCCAACTTGACAGAGCTTGAGAGGATCTGCAGAGAAGAATGGGAGAAACTTCCCAAATACAGGTGTGCCAAGCTTGTAGCGTCATACCCAAGAAGACTCAAGGCTGTAATCGCTGCCAATCAACAAAGTACTGAGTAAAGGGTCTGAATACTTATTTAAATGCGATATTTCATTATTATAATTTTTTTACATTTGCAAAAGGTTATAGCCGGTTTTTGCTTTGTCATTATAGGGTACTGTGTGTAGATTGATGAGAGAATGAGTTTTTATTTAATACATTTTAGAATAAGGTTGTAACGTAACAAAATGTGTAAACAGTCAAGGGGTCTGAATACTTTCCGAATGCACTGTATGTTTCACACGTTTGGATGTGTGTGTGCGCTGTGTGCGTCAGTGTTCGTGCATGTGAATGTGTGTGTGTGCGTGCGTGTGAGAGAGAGCGCATATACACTGAGTATACAAAACATTAAGGACACCTGCTCTTTCCATGACTTAGACTGACCAGGTGAATCCAGGTGAAAGCTATGATGCCTTATTGATGTCACATGTTAAATCCACTTCAGTCAGTGTAGATGAAGGGGAGGAGACAGGTGTCACAGATCCCTCTGGAACTTTCATTGCGCACACCTGGCCCCTATTCCCACTGATTGTATTTGTATATATGTGCCCTTTGTTCACCATGGTGCTGTTGATTATTATGTGCAGATGATTACGGGTCTCGTCCCGTGTGTTAATCATTGAGCGCTAGTGTTATTTATTCGAGGTACTCCTCGATCTTTTGTTTTGGGTTTCTATCCTGTTTTTTACGTGTTTGTTTGGTCTTCATCCCTGTGCCTTTACACGGCACGCCGTCATTTGGGTTTAATAAAAAACCCTATTACACATTCCTGCGCCTGTCTCCCGATTCATTTATGCCTGCGTGACAACAGGTTAAAGAAGTTTTTTTTTAAGCATTGAGACAATTTAGACATGAATTGTGTATGTGTGTCATTCAGAGGGTCAATGGGCAAGACAAAATATTTAAGTGCCTTTGAACAGGGTATTGTAGTAAATGTTTAAAAATATATATATATTTAACTAGGCAAGTCAGTTAAGAACAAATTCTTATTTACAATGACGGCCTACACCGGCCGAACCCAGATGACGCTGGGCCAATTGTGCGCCGCACTATGGTACTCCCAATCATGGCCAGTTGTGATACAGCCTGGAACTGAACCAGTAGTGATGCCTCTAGCACTGAGATGCAGTGCCTTAGACTGCTGTGCCACTCGGGAGCCCTAGTAGGTGGTGCCAGGCAATCTCTGGTTTGAGTTTGTCATGAACTTCAATGCTGCTGGGTTTTTCACGCTTAACAGTTTCCTGTGTGTATCAAGAATGGTTCACCACCCGAAGGACATCCAGCCAACTTGACACAACTGTGGGAAGCATTGGCGTCAACATGGGCCAGCATACCTTGTTGACTTTCGACACCTTGTAGAGTCCATGCCCCGACGAATTCAGGCTGTTCGGAGGGGAAAAGGGGGTTCAACTATATATTAGGAAGGTGTTCCTAACGTTTGGTATAAAGGGACAGGGAAAGGGGGATACCTAGTCAGTTGTACAACTGAATGCATTCAATTGAAATGCGTATTCTGTTTTCTCTGTATATATCAATGATGTTGCTCTTGCTGCGGGCGATTCCCTGATCCACCTCTACGCAGACGACACCATTCTGTATACTTCTGGCCCTTCCTTGGACACTGTGCTATCTAACCTCCAAACGAGCTTCAATGCCATAGAACACTCCTTCCGTGGCCTCCAACTGCTCTTAAACGCTAGTAAAACCAAATGCATGCTTTTCAACCGTTCGCTGCCTGCACCCGCCCGACTAGCATCACCACCCTGGACGGTTCCGACCTAGAATATGTGGACATCTATAAATACCTAGGTGTCTGGCTAGAGTGTAAACTCTCCTTCCAGACTCATATTAAACATCTCCAATCCAAAATCAAATCAAGAATCGGCTTTCTATTTCGCAACAAAGCCTCCTTCACTCACGCCGCCAAACTTACCCTAGTAAAACTGACTATCCTACCGATCCTCGACTTCGGCGATGTCATCTACAAAATAGCTTCCAATACTCTACTCAGCAAACTAGATGCAGTTTATCATAGTGCCATCCGTTTTGTTACTAAAACACCTTATACCACCCACCACTGCGACCTGTATGCTCTAGTCGGCTGGCCCTCGCTCCATATTCGTCGCCAGACCCACTGGCTCCAGGTCATCTATAAGTCCATGCTAGGTAAAGCTCCGCCTTATCTCAGTTCACTGGTCACGATAACAACACCCACCCGTAGCACGCGCTCCAGCAGGTATATCTCACTGATCATCCCAAAAGCCAATACCTCATTTGGCCGCCTTTCCTTACAGTTCTCTGCTGCCTGTGACTGGAACGAATTTCAAAAATCGCTGAAGTTGGAGACTTTTATTTCCCTCACCAACTTTAAACATCTGCTATCTGAGTAGCTAACCGATCGCTGCAGCTGTACATAGTCCATCTGTAAACAGCCCACCCAATTTACCTACCTCATCCCCTTACTGTTTTTATTTATTTACTTTTCTGCTCTTTTGCACACCAGTATCTCTACTTGCACATGATCATCTGATGATTTATCACTCCAGTGTTAATCTGCTAAATTGTAATTATTCGCTCCTATGGCCTATTTATTGCCTACCTCCTCATGCCTTTTGCACACAATGTATATAGACTCATTTTTCCCCTACTGTGTTATTGACTTGTTTATTGTTTACTCCATGTGTAACTCTGTGTTGTTGTCTGTTCACACTGCTATGCTTTATCTTGGCCAGGTCGCAGTTGTAAATGAGAACTTGTTCTCAACTAGCCTACCTGGTTAAATAAAGGTGAAATAAATAAAATATTTAACCCAACCCCTCTGAATTAGTGAGGTGCGGAGGGCTGCCTTAATCGACATCCACTACTCAGTGTATGTGTGTATGTGTACATGTATGTGTGTGTAAAAGTGTGGTTAATTGTCTGTGCTCCCCTGCAGATTATTCTGGCCCAGGTCTGAGCCCACAAGCCTGGGAGAATCCAGCTCTTTCCAAGATTACCCAACTGTGCCAGAGTGCATCCAAGCACAAACAGCTACAGTACTGACCCACAGAAGGGCGTGTTGCAGAAGAAAACATAGCTACATTACACAAGGCAGCAATACTACTACCTTATTAAAACTGAATGAAAGCTGTGTGTACGAATATATGACCTTATATCTATTTGCATTTACAGCATACAACTGTACATCATAACGGGACAGCGGAGTATGTGTGGGCTTGTCTTGCGTATAGGGTGTGTGTTTGTATGTGTGTATGAATGACAGGTAACGAACGGTGTGTGCCGGCAGGTTTTTCTGGTTCTGCTGTTGTGAGATTGACTGAGTGTGTGTAGAGTCAGGCTAGGGCTTGCCCTCTCTCCCTGCTCTTCCCGTTCCAGAGAGAGAGAGCCTGGGAACCAGAACAGGGATGGGTCTTTCTCTCTCTACCTTGCTGCTGCTGCCTGGCACTGGGGCTTGGAGCCTTTCCCATACCATCCAACCTCATCGGTTTATTATTTTCCTGTGTGGGCTTGTGTTGCAAGGGGAGAGGGAGAGGGAGGGAGAGGGAGGGAGGGGAGTATGGAGGTCAAGATAGATGGGTTCATAAACAATACCCTGAGAGACTCAAGGTATTGTGGGGAACTGGATTGCTGTACATACAGTGTTTAGTCTTTGATTCCAACAGTCATGCTGTAGGTTCTCATAAAAGGAAAGTTCTCTTGTCCATGTTGATTTTGAAATGGAATAGAGGCAAAAATGATTTGTTTGATCTGCCCTGGCTGGTTCAGTGGGTTTTTGGCTTCATGCGAGGTACAAAACGCTGGACTAACAGATACTAACCGCAGGAAACAAGAGACAGAACTGTAAGACAAAAGAAAAGGACATAAAAGAGAACATACATAATAGGACAAGACACATGATAGCTGCTTACATCACATCCTGTGGCCATACATTATCACAGTATAGGCAGCGTTGTTTTGTTTACATGTTCCTACAAAGAGTTTCAGGTGACAGGAAATTGCCATTAGTCGTCAGGTGTCATACTTCCAGGCAAGATGAATGTAAACATGTCTGAACAATAAAAGTGTGATGACAGATGTCACACGGACAGATGGACAGACAGAGGAGAGTCTTTGTCACAGCTCAGGATGGAATGCATAGGAACAGTGTTTTGGTGGGGAAGGGGCCGTGAGAGGCTTGTTTAGTAGCGGCCTGCCATGTGTAGCTTCTGTGTCCAGTAGTGGCCTGAGGCCTCTCTTTCTGCTTCCATCAGCTGTGGGTTTTGTTAGACGCGGAGAGAAATAGAGAGTGGGCACTGTTGCAGCTCTGACCCTTGACCTTTGGCAGTCTCAAGAGGAGAGCACTTTTGTTGAGAAAACCGAGGACCCCGTACCCGTCCCTCTCAAAGTCACATTCCGAGGGATGCTTTTCCCACCGTAGCTAAACTCCAAATACAACTCAATCTATTCTCTCGCTGGCGGATGTCAAGGGAAGTGGGCTGGTCACATGAGTGGTGGGGTCCTGCCCGGTACTCAGGGCACTGCTGACTGCTGACCTCCCTCTCAGGGCACAGCCCAGTCTTTCTACTGCAGCCCAGGGAACAGACCAGGCACTGGGGGAAAGGTCTAGGCTCTCTCATAATACAGCACACACAGCAACAAGTGACTCTGGCTCGCAGATTCCTCAGCACACATACAGTAGTGCTATTCTCACCGGCTATCCAACACAATCTGAGTCTCTTGTATGTTTTGGTCTTTCTCTGTTTCTCTTCCTGGGTATTGTGCATCTGTTTGTGAGGGGATTGATGAGCAGGATGTGAACACCTCTTATTCAGAGAGTCCCACAGGGATTGGCTTTGCTTATTCCCAGCTATAGCTATTCTCTCCAGCAACTGAAATCAGCCTGCTGCCTGCCTGCCCTGTGTGGACTACAGAGCGAGAGAAGCACAGCTAATATATACCAGCCCTTATGTTGCTGCCCTGGGGAGAGACAGAGACATTCTAAGACTAGATGAGATAGAGAAGGACAGAGGGAAGAAAAGGAAACAGAAGAAGAAATGTGGAAAAGAGAAGAGGATAGGGAAAGATTACCAACTGATTGTTATGACATAATAGAGATGAATGGAGGACAAGGAATGCTGAGGTCGACAGAGAAGAGAAGAAAGAGATAGAAGAGAGAATAAGAGGGGGAAAGGAACATGTGGTGACGAGAGGAGAGAAAGGAGAGAAAGCTGTTCCCGTTATGTTTCACTGTTTGTGTGTGTGTGTGGTGTGTGCGTGTGTCAGAGAGGGTGAGGGCTGAGAGCCAGATGACAGAGGCGTGTTTGTGTTCTGATTAGGCTGAGCCAAACGGAGGCGTCTCTCCAATGGAGATAACCAACAAAGACATCTCTCTCTCTTCACTGGGGACCAAATCTGCGTGCATCTTTTCATGGTCAATAGACGTAGGCATTCTTTTTGTTTTGTGGAAAATGTCTGGGTGAATACATGAATACTACGTGTTATCTGGGGGTGTAGGGTTGCATGTTGCGATGTATGTGTGTGTTTGTCTTTGCATGTGTCTGTGTGCTTCTATTTATGCCAATGTCATGATTATATATTTATGAAGTAACATTGTGAATGGTATTCCTCTTCATCCGGCAGCCAAGACGTGATTGCACCCAAGCTGAATAAACAATGCTGTGAGCTCTGAGGTCTGAGAGTGGCTCTGCTGGCATCACCAGAGCAGCACCCCCACCCTCTCCATGGGGAGAGATGCATTGCAGCACTGAGAGACAGGAAGCCGTGTGTGTGTCCTGTCCAGAGACTTATGGCAGATCCAGTGTATTGGAGGAGCTGGGACATGGCCAGCGTTGCCAGGCAATGACGGAGCTCAATGTTCGTACTGATATACAGACTTAGCCATGAGGTCTCTGTCTCTTACACAAGTCCAGTCTCTCTCTTTGTCTCTGTATCTGTCTGTATTTCTTTCTCTTTCCCCCCTCCTTCCCTCTCCACTCCCTCTATCACCTCCCTCACCCCTCCTGCCTCTCCTTCGCTCTCCCTTCCTCCTCCTCCCTCTCTCTCTCCAACGTACTTGAGTCATCCTGCCTGTGTCTGTGAGTGATAACGTCATTGAGACTGGCTCATGCTGAGGTGGTGTTAAAATGGTCTTTAACGATGGCCTCGGACAGACAACAGACGCACACTGGCAGGGGATTCACAATCTGCTAACTCAATTGAAGACAAACACTGAGTAATCCTGGGAAATTAGCAAAGAGGATAATCATCACTGGGGGGGATCGTTTTGACTAAAATCAAACAAAAAACCAAAGCATCCCATCTAATCTGTAAATTAAAAATATAATCTGTAAATTAGAAATATAAACGCTTCCTATCTTGGAATTCTAGAAATATAATTAAAGCATAGACTGAAAAAACTGTATTCAGGACATCCAGGATGGATGGAGGAAGCCTGTAGATATCAGTGAAAACAGAGTGAGGAGATGCAGAGTATGATGCTGTGTGGATTACTGTTAGACAGGGATAGGGTGGGTGTTAGGGTTGAATATTTTCAAGTATTTTACAAATGTTCCATCCCGAGAATAAATCACTTTTCTCCCGCGTAACCCGGTATTTCCCGCCAAAACCGGAAGTGTAATTCAAAAGCATGATAAAGCATATAAATAGGCCTGTGTCTGGATTTGATTAGAGCTTTGATCGAAAATTCAAGCCTGATGCTACCTGAGCCTGATGAGCCAGACATTAAATACATTTTATGAGTGCTATATTAACAACATTTAATGAGCCCAAACCCCCCCAAAAACCAAATGATTGTGTCATTATCCAATAACCTATATGATATAGGCTACTGCACATTACGCACAACAGCAAATAATAAAAGCCCATAGATGTAGCTAGCTATATGCTCTCTTTGGTAAATACATGAAACTAGCTCCAGTAGCTAATCTTTTTAAGTGTGAACTGTATTACTGTACTGTATTTTATTATACTGTATTATATGGATTGGAATTACACACCTTGTTCAAACCATGATAAATTTGGGAGAGAACATGCAATTCTGGTGCAGCACATGCGGCCTACAAAGTTACAAGTACAGGCTAGCGAATTTGAATAGGACTAGAATTGAATGAATCAAATCTATGTTTATTAGTCACATGCTAGACTAACAGCCTAGTTAGACTAACAGTGAAATGTTTACTTACGGGCCCTTCCCGACAATGCAGAGAGAAAAAAAGAGAAATAATATAAAAATAATCAGGAATAAATACTTAATGAGTGTACAACTTGGCTATATACACGGGGTACCACTACCGTGTCAATGTGCAGGGGTACGAGGTAATTGAGGTAGATATGCATATATATAGGTAGGGATAAAGTGAATAGGCTACAGGATAGATAATAAACAGTAGCAGCAGCAAATATGATGAGTCAAGAGTTGGTTCAAAAAGAGTCAATGCACCGGGTAGCTATTTAGTTAATTATTTAGCAGTTTTATGGCTTGGGGGTAGAAGCTGTTCAGGGTCATTTTTCTTCTGGGCTTGGTGCATCGGTACTACTTGCCATGCGGTAGCAGAGAGAACGGTCTATGACTTGAGTCATAGGGCCTTCCTCTGGCACCTCCTGGTATAGAGGTCCTGGATGGCAGGGAGCTAGGCCCCAGTTATGTACTGGGCTGTACACACTACCCCCTGTAGTGCCTTGCAGTCAGATGCCAAGCAGATGCCATATAGACAGTCGAGATGCTCTCAATGGTGCAGCTGTAGAACTTTTTGATGATCTGAGGGCCCATACGTTGTTGTGCTTTCTCCACCACTGTGTTGGTGTGTGTGGACCATGATCATTCCTTAGTGATGTGGAAACCGAGGAAATTGAAGCTCTCGACCTGCTCCACTGAAACCCTCCTTTTCCTGTAGTCCATGATCAGCTCCTTTGTCTTGCTGACAAAGGGGTGGTTGGCCTGGCACCACACTGCCAAGTCACTGTCCTCCTCCCTATAGGCTGTCTTATTGTCGTTGGTGATCAGGCCAACCACCGTTGTGTCGTCAGCAAACTTAATGATGGTGTTGGAGTCGTGCGCGGCCACGCAGTCGTGGATGAACAGGGAGTACAAAAGAGGATTAAGCACGCACCTCTGAGGGGACCCCGTGTTGAGGGGCAGTGTGGCGGATGTGTTGTTGCCTTCCCTCACCATCTAGGGGCAGCCCATCAGAAAGTCCAGGATCCAGTTGCAGAGGGAGGTATTCACTCCCAGGGTCCTTAGTGATGAGCTTGTGGTGTTGAACGCTGAGCTGTAGTCAATGAACATTATTTTCATGTAGGTGTTCCTCTTGTCCAGGTGTGAGAGGTCAGTGTGGAGTGCAATAGCGATTGCGTCATTTGTAGATATGTTGGGGCCGTATGCAAACTGGAGTGGGTCCAGGGTGTCTGGGATGATGGTGTTGATGTGAGCCATGACCAGCCTGTTAAAGCATTTCATGGCTGCAGATGTGAGTGCTACGGGGCGATAGTCATTTAGACAAGTTACCTTGGCATTCTTGGGCATAGGGACTATGGTGGTCTGCTTGAAACATGTTGGTATTACAGACTGGGTCAGGCAGAGGTTGAAAATGTCAGTGAAGACACTTTCCAGCTGGTCAGAGTATGCTCTGAGTACGCATGCTGGTAATCCGTCTGTGAATGTTAACCTGTTTAAAGGTCTTACTCACATCGTGAGATCACTCAGTCGTCCGGAACAGCAGGTGCTCTCATACATTGTACAGTGTTGCTTGCCTCGAGCATAAAAGGAATTTAGCTCAGAAGGAATTTAGCTCAACTGGTAGGCTCGCGTCACTGCGCAGCTCACGGCTGGGTTTCCCTTTGTAATCTGTGATAGTTTGCAAATCCTGCCACATCCGACCCACATCAGAGCTGACGTAGTAAGATTCCATCTTAGTCCTGTATTGAAGTTTTGACTGTTTGATGGCTCATGGAGGTCATAGCAGGATTTCTTATAAGCATCCGGATTAGTGTCCCGCTCCTTGAAAGCGGCAGCTCTAGCCTTTAGCTCAGTGCAGATGTTGCCTGTAATCCTTGGCTTCTGGTTGGGATCTGTACGTATGGTCACTGTGGGGACGACATCGTCTATTCACTTATTAATGAAGCCGATGACTGATGTGGTGTACTCCTCAATGTTTTCGGATGGATGCCAGAGCATATTCCAGTCTGTGCTAGTGAAACAGTCCTGTGTCCTACCATCCGCTTCATCGAACCACTTCCGTATTGAGCGCGTCACTGGTACTTCCTGTTTGAGTTATTGCTTGTAAGCAGGAATCAGGAGGATAGAGTTATGGTCAGCTTTGCCAAATGGAAGGAGAGTTTTGAATGCATCTATGTGTGTGGAGTAAAGGTGGTCTAGACTTTATTTGCCTGTAGTTGCACAGGTGGCATGCTGGTAAAATTGAGGTAAGATGGATTTCAGTTTCCCTGCATTAAAATCACAGCCACTAGGAGAGCTACAGTGAGGGAAAAAAGTATTTGATCCCCTGCTGATTTTGTACGTTTGCCCACTGACAAAGAAATTATCAGTCTATAATTTTAATGGTAGGTTTATTTGAACAGTGAGAGACAGAATAACAACAAAAATATCCAGAAAAATGCATGTCAAAAATGTTATAAATTGATTTGCATTTTAATGAGGGAAATAAGTATTTGACCCCTTCTCAATCAAAAAGATTTCTGGCTCCCAGGTGTCTTTCATACAGGTAACGAACGGAGATTAGGAGCACACTCTTAAAAGGAGTGCTCCTAATCTCAGTTTCTTACCTGTATAAAAGATACCTGTCCACAGAAGCAATCAATCAATCAGATTCCAAACTCTCCACCATGGCCAAGACCAAAGAGCTCTCCAAGGATGTCAGGGACAAGATTGTAGACCTACACAAGGCTGGAATGGGCTACAAGACCATCGCCAAGCAGCTTGGTGAGAAGGTGACAACAGTTTCTGTGATTATTCGCAAATGGAAGAAACACAAAAGAACTGTCAATCTCCCTCAGCCTGGGGCTCCATGCAAGATCTCACCTCGTGGAGTTGCAATGATCATGAGAACGGTGAGGAATCAGCCCAGAACTACACAGGAGGATCTTGTCAATGATCTCAAGGCAGCTGGGACCATAGTCATCAAGAAAACAATTGGTAACACACTATGCCGTGAAGGACTGAAATCCTGCAGCGCCCGCAAGGTCCCCCTGCTCAAGAAAGCACATATACATGCCCGTCTGAAGTTTGCCAATGAACATCTGAATGATTCAGAGGACAACTGGGTGAACGTGTTGTGGTCAGATGAGACCAACATGGAGTTCTTTGGCATCAACCCAACTTGCCGTGTTTGGAGGAGGAGGAATGCTGCCTATGACCCCAAGAAACCATCCCCACCGTCAAACATGGAGGTGGAAACATTATGCTTTGGGGGTGTTTTTCTGCTAAAGGGACAGGACAACTTCACCGCATCAAAGGGACGATGGACGGGGCCATGTACCGTCAAATGTACCGTCAAACCCTCAGCCAGGGTATTGAAAATGGGTCGTGGATGGGTATTCCAGCATGACAATGACCCAAAACACACGGCCAAGGCAACAAAGGAGTGGCTCAAGAAGAAGCACATTAAGGTCCTGGAGTGGCCTAGCCAGTCTCCAGACCTTAATCCCATAGAAAATCTGTGGAGGGAGCTGAAGGTTCGAGTTGCCAAACGTCAGCCTAGAAACCTTAATGACTTGAAGAAGATCTGCAAAGAGGAGTGGGACAAAATCCCTCCTGAGATGTGTGCAAACCTGGTGGCCAACTACAAGAAACGTCTGACCTCTGTGATTGCCAACAAGGGTTTTGCCACCAAGTACTAAGTCATGTTTTGCAGAGGGGTCAAATACTTATTTCCCTCATTAAAATGCAAATCAATTCATAACATTTTTGACATGCGTTTTTCTGGATTTTTTTGTTGATATTCTGTCTCTCACTGTTCAAATAAACCTACCATTAAAATTATAGACTGATCATTTCTTTGTCAGTGGGCAAACGTACAAAATCAGCAGGGGATCAAATACTTTTTTCCCTCACTGTACCTCTGGATGTGCATTTTCTTGTTTGCTTATGGCCCTATACAGCTCGTTGAGTGAAGTAAATAGTATGGTCTGCAGTTTATCATGAAGTATTCTACCTCAGGCGAGCAAAACCTTGAGACTTCCTTAAAATAAAAGATTGCACACCAGCTAACAGAGACACACTCCTTCCCCCTTTACCTTACCCGAAGCTGAAGGGGTGGGAGTTAGGGAGTGGAGAACTTCTAAAGAACTTTAGGAAATTATTTTGGAGAAGGGTGAAACTTGGCAGGTAAAATGGGTGTGTTTTTGGCTCTCAGTCAGAGAGAGTAAGGCAGGTAGTGTGTGTGTGTGTGTGTGTACCTGTTTGATTATCTACACCTGTCTCCGCTTGTTGGCTCTCTGCTTTTCACAGATATCTGAGTTTCGGTGTCTAGCAGCAAAAACCAATAGCATGGGGAATGCTTCAGTTCAGGGTAGGGGGAGGATGCAATTTAGCCCCAGTGTGTCCTTAAGAAAAACAAGTGGATCATGTGTCACCAGTAGGGCGGCGCCAACAGGTCGGGTTACCCCCTCCCAGTCTGGTACAATAAGAAATCTGCCTCTATCTCTATGAGCAGAGTGATAATTGTAGAACAGAGACTGGGCCCTCTAATCACAATCACACGTTTCACAGTGACTGGTAGTGGACATGGGGTTTTGGAGAAAGGGAAGGAGCGGAAAAGAGCGATATGGTGGTTGGCTCAGTTTGTTCTCCGTCTGGAAATTCCTACTAAATTGTTTATGTTCCTCGTGAGGTTAGAGAGGGGCAGAGCGGACAACAACAACCATGTTGTCATAATGACAATACCTTTTCTGTCTCTGTTAAACGACTTTGTTTGTCGTCACATGTTGAACAGGCTGACCAGAATGGGCCAGAATTCCTTTTGTGTTTCCTGGACCCGAATAATTTGATGATTCTGGCTCTGAACAGACCTCCTGCTCATTCAACGGTTTAGGGAATGAGGGATGACCTATTCGCCATGTCTCATTGAATGGGTGACCCTCAAGAGTTTGTATGAGATTAGAGCACAGTGGAGTGATGATGAACAGAACTGCATGTACGTGCATGTGTGTGTTTGCACATCTTGCATTACTCATCTCATATGTATATACTGTTTTCTATACTATTCTACTGTATCTTAGTCTGTTCCGCTCTGACATCGCTCGTCCATATGTACATAGTCTTAATTCATTCCTACTTAGATTTGTGTGTAGTGGGTATATGTTGTGTAATTTGTTAGACATTACTGCATTGTCGGAGCTAGAAGCACTCGCAATGACATCTGCTAATCACGTGTATGTGACAAATAACATTTGATTTGATGTGTGTGTGTGTGTGTGTTTGTGTGTGATAGACAATGGGCCTCAGAGCGACTCTTTGTGTTTGTCCTCATGGCCCAGTGGCCTTACCTGCCCTACCATGACCAGAGGCAGACGGGGACAACTACAGGCCTCACCTGCCCTACCATGACCAGAGGCAGCCGGGGACAACTACAGGCCTCACCTGCCCTACCATGGCCAGAGGCAGACGGGGACAACTACAGGCCTCACCTGCCCTACCATGGCCAGAGGCAGCCGGGGAGAACTAAAGCAAAGAATTTTTTCCACATGTGTAATATCTTTACTGTTACAATGTTATAACTTATCATGCTTGTGCTGAACTTGTGAGATGGTACTTGTGAAAAGAGATAACTTGATCCCGTATCTATCAACCTGTTTTAATCGTGGAAAATCCATGATGTCATAAAGGAGAGGTGATCATAGCATCAGAACTGATTGATTCTAATTCTATGGAATATAACTTGTTTGCAGTCTTCTGTGACTACCATGACAACTAGTGCAAAAAATCTATACAGTTACATATCGGGATATAATATTTTACCATATACGGTATCGTAACATTTTGAAGTATCGCAATATTATTTTTGAGCTAGTTGGCTGTACCAGCAACAAAACTCTATTTTTCCTTCATAGGTATTTCTTCATCTTCTTTTTCAATAGGGAGCCAACTTGTTTTCAGCCCTTTTATTTCCATGACTGATCAAAACTAATTTTCTCATGACTCTGGCCCATGTTGACTCTAATGCTTCCCACAGTTGTGTCAAGTTGGCTGGATTTTCTTTGGGTGGTGGACCATTCTTGATACACACGGGAAACTGTTGAGCATGAAAAACACAGCAGCGTTGCAGTTCTTGACATAAACCGGTGTGCCTGGCACCTACTACCATACTGTCTTTTCCATTCACCCTCTGAATGGCACGCATACACAATCCATGTCTCAATTGTCTCAAGGCTTAAAAATTATTCTTTAACCTGTCTCCTCCCCTTCATCTACACTGATTGAAGTGGATTTAACAAGTGACATCAATAAGGGATCATAGCTTTCTGGTCAGTCTATGTGTTACGCGGAGTGGAACAAGGGAACCCAAAGAGCAGACTCAGACGAGGAGACTGGGATGAAGTAACCAAGGTATTTATTGAAACACAGGGGGGAGATGGAGTGCAGGCCAGGGGAAGCTCGGGCAGGTTTCTGGAAACCAGGTGCAGAGGCTGAGGCTGGAGCGAGAGGGGTTGGGACAGGGTAAGCAGGTGCGGAGGCTGAGGCTGGAGCGAGAGGCGTTGGGACAGGGTAAGCAGGTCTGGAGGGGAATCCAAGGGAGTAGTAGTGTGGGGAATCCAGGACAGAGTAGCAGCATGACGAGACGTGGGACTGGAGACAGGGACCAGAGTCAGAGCGGGCAGAATGAGCAGAGATTACAATCTTGCAGCGTGGAAGTGGCAGGGCTGAGTATATGTAGAGGTCTTGATTATGGAACAGGTTGCAGCTGGTGGGGATCTGCTCTGACTCCAGCACACCTGTCTCCACCCACACAATCACACACACAGCGAGAGAGAGGTAGAGAGTACTGGGGGAGTGGCGGCAGGTCAAGGAGACACAGGATGAGCAGTAGAGCGCGTTGCAGGAGCAGATGTGACACTATGTCATGGTAAGAGGAGCTGTTCATAATGTTTTGTGCACTCAGTGTATGGTGAGCAATATGTTAGGAATATCGAATCGTAATACATATAGAATCGGCACCTACGTATCGTGATAATATTGTATCGTGAGGTCCCTGGCAATTCCCAGCCCTAATGACAACCTAATTCCAACAATCACATCAAACATTCTGAACTTCATAACTCAACTTTCTTTCTAGAGAGTGACTGATTTTGATATTTTCTCTAAGTTTACTCTGTGTATTTGCGATGGCTTTGAAGTGTAGTACTGCAGTTGATCTTGTCTGGAGGAGGCTGGTTTGATGAGACTGAAGACAGAAAGCTGGAGACAGCAGGTTCTCGGATGTTGGGTCTCTCCTGTGTGTTGGAAGGGCCTGCTACTGAAGATCAGTTTGAAAGGCCTTATACAGGTAAAGTGATGTGAAGGGACACTGGGGCTAGGAAGGGGTCTGAGAAAGGCTTTGGGAAAACACCACATTGTTATACTTGCATTTTACCTGAATGAAAATATGATATATGATTCTGAGACTAATGCCCTAAACCCATCAAAGGCAAGCATGCGAGGTGTGTGTGATTTATTTTAGAATGCATTATTTATAATTATAATGACCCAACCAAATCCGGGCAGGTGGGTTGTCCTCTTTGATGCCTCGCTTAATTAGAACTTGTCTCTATTTTTGCATTTTATCGCTGGTGATGTAGTCACACAAAACTTAACTTAACTTTTTGAATTAGAAGAGGTAGCTAAGGTTTGAGGCTTTACAATACTAAATTAGACCAATTCATCCACTTATGGAAACACAACATCAAGATCGACAAAGATGATTGGAGATATGGACTATCCTGCTAGCATTCAGTCACTGCTCTGCCTGTCCTTTCCACCCGCCTTGCTCTGCTTTCCCCGCCGCCTGCTTCTGGTGAGTTTTTCACTTAAGAGCCATGTTTCTTTTTTCCCTCAGGCCATGGTTGCTTTGGAGCTTGATGTTGACCAGGACAAGATGAAGGGAGCTGGTCAGACAGACTCCTGTATTGATGCTGCAACTATTCCAGTGTTGACCTCCAAGAACAGTGTCTCTAACAAGAAGAGAGGCCGACTCTCCAAGAGGGGTCCCACTGAACACCCTGCTGCAAATATGGGCCATTATTATTTTTGTACTTGAAAGATTTTTATTATTACTATACTTGTTTCCATTTCATTATTTGGCTCAATTGGTATTTTTTTAGAAGTTTAAATAGTTTTCACAATGACCTCATTCAACAACCTGTTCACAAAAACATGAATGAAACATTAGAATGAATGATGATGACAGAGTTCTTTTTTACAGTGGAGATTTAAGGAGAGTGGATCTCTAATATAGAAACAGTTGGTTGGTGGGTCGTTCTACAGAAGTGGTATAAATTGGTGTTTCTCCCAAACTTTCAGCACACGTCTTCCAACATATGTCAGGTAGACATACAGTATATACTACTCACACACTTTGTTTATATTTATTTTTCCCAATGCAGTTAAGTCAAAACCACACCCCTTCATTCAGAGGGGCGTTCTACAATGCTTTGAGCGCTCTCCAAGTCCGGAAGTGAATATCACATAGCGTGAAATTTCAGTCACTGATTAATAATTGCCCTTGTATTTCAAGATTGAAAAATATAATAACATAATGTCGTGGACCGAGCTAGCCGTTGACGTCCCTTAACTCTCAAAGACAGATTCAATGGCTGTAGCATAGCGTTTTCGACTGAATGATTAGCTAATAAATATTTGAGAAATTATGAATAATAGGCATATGCTTTTACCTGATAATAGACTACTAATGATAATATAACAACTTCAAATACCGAGCTAGTAATGTTAAGTAGCCTAGGTTAACTTAGCTGACCTTCAATTGAGGGAATTCAGCAGAGTTCTCTGAGACATTTTTACATCTCATTGAAACTTTGAAAATAAATACATGTGCAAATGTTACCAAACATGATCATAATAGGCCTGCATTACGATAGGCAGCTAATTGTTAAATTACACTTACGCTCCTTGCATATTTATTTTTCCCAACGCAGTTAAACCAAAGCCTTTCCATCCTTAACGCTACCTTGGAAGGTCACTGTCTCTGCGCTGATCACCTATGAGTGAGACAACACTAGCTAGCCAATGGGAGCGTAGTAGAACACCCCTCTGAATAATGGTGCGTGGTTCTGGCTTAACTGCGTTGGGAAAAAGAAAGACGCTTCCTTACCACCCAACTAAATTTGTCACTACTGAAAACATAGTGAAAAAGTAGCACTGTTTTAAAATAAACATAACAAATAATTTGATCAGTATCTTTCAATGTGATAATAGAACAACTCAATATGTTCTATTGAAATAATAGTGTTAAAAAAATTACAAAAATCATTCATTACCTTATTTTCAAACATAACGTTTAGGAGTCAGGTTTTGGGACAGCCACCTCACAATAGAAATAGGTGTATTAACAATGACTTTGTACTACACAGAACAAAAATATAAACACAACATGTAAAGTGTTGGTCCCATGTTTCTTTAGCTGAAATAAAAGATTGCAGAAATGTTCCATACGTACAAAAAGCTTATTTCTCTCAAATGTTGTGCACAAATGTGTTTACATCCCTGTTAGTGAGCATTTGCTGGGGACAATAAAAGGCCACTCTAAAATGTTCAGTTTTGTCACACAACACAATACGACAGACGTCTCAAGTTTTGAGGGAGTGTGAAATTGGCATACTGACTGCAGGAATGTCCATCAGACCTGTTGCCAGAGAATTTAATGTTAATTTCTCTACCATAAGCCGCCTCCAACATAATTTTAGAGAATTTGGGAGCACGTCCAACCGGCCTCACAACTACAGACCACGTACGTGTATGGTGTAGTGTGGGCGAGTGGTTAGCTGATGTCTACGTTGTTAACAGAGTGCCCTATGGTGGCGGTGGGGTTATGGTATGGGCAGGCATATGGACAATGTACTCAATTGCATTTTATCAATGGCAATTTGAACCCACAAAAATACCATGATGAGATCCTGAGCCCCATTGTGAGGCACTTTTTTAAAGGTATCTGTGACAAACAGATGCATATCTGTATTCCCAGTCATGTGAAATCCACAGACCAGGGCCTAATGAATGTATTTACATTGACTGATTTCCTTATATGAACTGTAACTCAGTGAAATCAATGAAATTGTCGCATGTTGCGTTTATATTTTTGTTCAGTATATATTAATTTAACAATATGTTTGCTATTGCAGTGGATTGAAATAGAACATATCATGATGTCAATGAATGTCCTAAGTTTGGAGACAACTGTTTTTTAAATTGTTTTTGCGGAGTGGGACAGCAATTTACACCACTTCTGTAGAATCACGCAGGTAACAAAAAAAAAAAAAAATGTCACAAGTAATAACATATCACAGATGTGTAGTTGAGTCAAACATGGAAGTAGAAAGGTTGAAAGGAGTCCTGCATCTCTCTCTTTAGCCAGACAGACTAGTCAATGTTAGTCATGACTATATCAGTTTTACATTGATGACCTCAACCTCTGTGCCAAAAATTGATTTTTTCCACCTTTCTAATATCTTTGTTGTTAAGTTTTTATGATATAAAAATCTTTGCACATCAGTTGGCAACTAATGGATATGTCCTGTCATGCTTTCAGCTGAACTCACTATATTGATGATACTTGTGTACTGTGAATGGAGACATTATCCCACATAGACATCTAAACCTATCATCAACTTGACCATATTAGTAGTGATGTCATAAAGGAGGGTTGTATATCATTTAAATGAATTATATTCTATTGATTCTATGGGGCAGGACTTGTTGGCAGTCTTCTGTGACATCATAATCCACTGTATGGCACTACCATGACAACGTAATTCCAATTCTGAACCTCATAACTCATCTTTCCTTCTAGAGAGTGGTTGATTTTGACATTTTTGCTGAGTTTACTCCTTGCACTTGTGATGGCTTTGAAGTGTAGTACTGTTGTTTTGTTGGTGGCTCTTTACATGGTGGCGTTACACGCTGGACTCCCTGACAGACTCCCAGAAGGTGAGGTGCTTCGGGACATCCTGTTACCCCCCATGATCCCTAAGGAGTGGGCTGCCACCCCTCAACTCCAGACCGACACTTACACCATTCTAAATATCCTGTACAAACGACACTTGACAACTGAAGAAAACATGACCACCACCAAGACCGGACAGACCTTGACCCAGACAACCCAAAATGATGCTATGCCTAGCTTTGAATTCCTGCGGACCCGTGTGGCTGACCTCCACACTTTGGAGAATGCTGGAGTGAGTGAGATTGTATGGAAGAGGCTGGTTCGATTGATTAATGAGACTGAAGACCAACATTTGGAGACCGCAGGTTCTGTGATATTGGGTCTCTCCTGTGTGTTGGGAGGACTGGGCCTGCTACTGAAGATCAGTTTGAAAGGCCTTATACAGGTAAAGTGATGTGAAGGGACACTGGGGCTAGGAAGGGGTCTGAGAAAGGCTTTGGGGAAACACCACATTGTTATACTTGTATTTTACCTGAAATATGATTCTGTTGTCCTACAGAGACTAATGGCATAAACTCATCAAAGACGAGTGTGCGAGGCGTGTGTGATTTATTTTAGAATGCACTGTTTAGAATTATAATGACCCAACTGAAGCCGGGTGGCTGGGTGGGTTGTCCGCTTTGATGCCTCGCTTAATGAGAACTTGTCTCTATTTTTGTATCGCTGGCGCTGTAGTCACACAAAACCATACTTAAAACATTTTCAAACTAATTTGAATTAGAAGAGGTAGCTAAGGGTTGAGGCATTACAATACTAAATTAGACCAATTCATCCACTTATGGAAACACAACATCAAGATCGACAAAGATGATTGGAGATATGGACTATCCTGCTAGCATTCAGTCACTGCTCTGCCTGTCCTTTCCACCCGCCTTGCTCTGCTTGCCCCGCCGCCTGCTTCTGGTGAGTTTTTCACTTAAGAGCCATGTTTCTTTTTTCCCTCAGGCCATGGTTGTTTTGGAGCTTGATGTTGACCAGGCCAAGATGAAGGGAGCTGGTCAGACAGACTCCTGTATTGATGCTGCAACTACTCCAGTGTTGACCTCCAAGAACAGTGTCTCTAACAAGAAGAGAGGCCGACTCTCCAAGAGGGGACACCACTGAACACCCTGCTGCAAATATGGGCCATTATTCTTTTTGCACTTGAAAGATTTTGATAAAGATTTTGCTTATTACTATACTTGCTGTTTCCATTTCATTATTTTGCTCAATTTATATTTTTTGTAGAAGTTTTCAATAGTTTTCAAAATGACCTCATTCAGATGGGCACAAAAACAAGACGAGGTTGCTTTACAGTGGAGCATTAAGGAGAGTGGACCCACATATTAAAGACAGTTGGTAGGTAACAAAAACTGACACTGTGTATCCGCCCAAAAGGATATTTACTTTTATAGTGCAAATTTTCAAACACATAGACCTTGGTCAGGCATCATTTAAGTGATTTTGAGAATGAGGATGCAGAGGAGGCAGCCTACACAGCAGCTTGGCGTTGTGGTTATCTGTCATCATGCCCTGAGTTCATAGTGAAGCACTCGACTAGACCTCAACTCCACTCACCCTCTTTCTCCCTCTTCCTTTAGTCTCGCTCACCTCTTCCTCGTCTCCTTCTCTTTCGCTCCTTCTCTCTGAGGACATAGGGACTAGCATGACGTATTGGTCCTGATGGAACAGAGAAGGGGCCTGAACTGAACCAGAATTGACCTGGCGACAACCAAGACTAAACACTTTAGGAATGTGTCTGACGATGAGAATGCCAAAGAAAATGTTTTAGCTACTCCCTGTGTGTGTGTGTGTGTGTTTGTATGCGTGTGTGCATGTGCATGCGGGCTTGAGTGTTCTTTCATAAGTGAAGGTTATATAAGTCTACACATTTGGAGTGTGCATGTGGAGGCTGTGTGTTTGTGCATCGGTGAGAGTTGTGTGTATTTAGTGGCTTAGTAATTGCGACAGGGTCAAGACCAAGCCACATCATGTTGCCCCTGATTATATCGCAATTATGTTCTTGATTCTGAAACAAAAGTGCCCAACAATGGTTTGATAAGAATAATACCTTTTGTTTAATGAGACTTGCTGTAACTCCTGTGTTCATTCAATTAGTAAACAGGTCTTCTATTCAGCCTGGGGCACCCCATCCCTAATTTTCCTAAATCAGACACACCCCCGCCCCTCACTGCCCCCCACCCCCACCCTGCAGCGTCCCACATCGGGGCCTCGGCAACATTCAGTACACAGGCTCCACCCCCCTCCCCCCCGGACTGACCCCCCACCCATTTGATTGTGATTGACAGCGTCTTTGTTCCATTGTGCGTAGCTGTCGCCTCTGATGAAGACACACACCCACACACACACACACACACACACACACACACACACACACACACACACACACACACACACACACACACACACACACACACACACACACACACACACACACACACACACACACACACACACACACACACACACACACACACACACACACACACACACACACATACACACAGACCTATGTAGCTCCCCACAGTGCACAGAAAGACCTGGCTGCTACCGCTGTTGCAATACGTAGCGTACTGCTGATTAGCTCTACACAGCCAGGATCCTCTGGATACCACCTCCACAGACAGGGACTCTACAGACAGACCTGGGCTCCCTCTACGTAGGTCTCTCTGTCTCTCTCTCTTTCCCTTTCTCTCACTCTTTCTCCCTCTCTTGGTTTCTGTGTTTCTCTCTCTGTTTCTCTCTCTGTTTCTCTCTCTGTTTCTCTCTCTGTTTCTCTCTCTGTTTCTCTCTCTGTTTCTCTCTCTCTCTCTCTCTCTCTCTCTCTCTCTCTCTCTCTCTCTCTCTCTCTCTCTCTCTCTCTCAGTGGACTGGGGTCCAGGGCTGAGGGTCCGAGGCTGAGGGTGTGAGGGAGACAGCTGGTGAGGGAGGCTCTGGGGTGCAGTGGGGCCGTTTCTGAGGAGGAGGCCTTCATTAACAGGGCTCACCCCTCCTCAGGGATGGGAACCAGGTCATATTCTCTCACATGGCACAAAGCAGGGTGTGTGTGTGAGGGGGGGGGCGAGAGGGCTGGATGGGGAGCAGGCCATGACCTCTTTATATCCATCAACAGATCACTGGCTTGGTCCACACACACACACACTGCACACAAGCAGATGCAAAAGAACGCAGGCGCACACACACACACACACACACACGGATAGTTAACAGCAGGACTAGACCTATTGGCTATGAGTGTAAGGAGACAAATCTCAGATTAGTTTACATTTCCATGGTCATTTGCAAACCACCTTTCTCTCACACACTATCATTCACTGGCTCTCCAGCCGAACCGCACACAGAACAACTTTCAACACCAGTGGTTGGAAACATCCACTCAGACCCTAGAAAAACATTATCCAGTCACAACCCACAGAGATCAGGAACTTCAAAGAACAATAATCAAGACTTACAACCCCCCCGAAAACAAACCAATATCATATGGCTACAATGATCTCCATCCCTAGACAACAGTATAATACTCTCAACAGGTCTCCTGCTCATTGAGCTGTGTGTGCTGTAGCGTCTGTAGTGGAATCGCCACCCCAGCTGATGGTACAGCTAGAGAGAACACACAGTGATCTAGTGCCCCCAACTGGTTCACATAGAGTACCGCAGGCACAATGGAAACCAGGCTCTCTGGAAACCACACCAAAGACATTGAGCTAAATGCCTCATCATTACAGCGTCATTACGAAAAAGGCTGTCTCTTTCAGAGTAAACCAAGAAGTTTATTTCTAAATCAATTAATTACTTTCAAAAATAAGATATTAACAATCTATCCATTCATACACTTTTAAAAACCACACATTCAGCTTATAAAAAGATGCAGAAATATGATTAAACAGCAAAACAACAATACTACTATTAAGACATACATCAAATCAAATGTACAATGAAGGAATCTAGTAGATTCTTTGTAACTCAGAGCTAAATACTGCATTGTACTAAGAGTTTAGCAAGGCCTGAGTCTTCAGTTCATTGGGTGCTACGTTACGCTTTCACTGTGATTGTAATGCTGTTGTTTTTTGTTATCCTTTGTAACTGGTTATGTGTGCTTTGTTTTTCAGTCCACAGACAGACGGACGGACGGGCAGACGGACGGACGGAGGGACAGATGGACAGACAGACAGATAGACAGGTGGACAGACAGACGGACAGACGGACAGATGGACAGACGGACAGATGGACAAACAGTGTCATTGCCCCAGCAGCACGGCAAAAGACCGGGACAGAGGAGATGCCTGGCTGTGTTTGTGGGTAAGTTGTTTGTGTATAATCATGTGTATGTATGAGGAGGGCCAGGAGTTTTTCCCGATCACATGATCTGACCAGAAAAAACCTCTAGCCCCATGTATGAGGTCACACTGTACTGTCTGTGTTTGTGCAATTGTGCGTGTTGCCTGGCCAAAGCTTATCCTGGTTCTCTCACGGCCTCTCTCCCCGAGAACTACATGCCCCTCCTTCCCCCAGGTGGTCCAGGTTTGGGTGTCAATAATTGAGCTACACCACTGTATATTTCTCACAGGGTATGTCCAAAATGGCACCCTATCCCTATATAATGCACTACTTTTCACACTGGTAATGCACAATATAGGGAATAGGGTTCCATTTCAGACCCAGTCTCAGTTCGGTGAGATGGTGCGTCGGCGCAGGCAGCTGCAGGTCAGGCACTTAAGGATGCTCATGGTGATGTGCATGAGGGGGCCGAAGTTGAACAGCAGGTTGTAGAAGGTGTTGACCGACAGGCCGCCTGTCTCGTCGGCATACTTCATGGCCACGATGGGCGTGTACAGGCTGTTGGTCAGGTTCCTGAAGCGAGGGTTCCTTGACTCGATCACCTTCTTAGTACACTACATGGGAGAGAGAGAGAGAGAGAGAGAGAGAGAGAGAGAGAGAGAGAGAGAGAGAGAGAGAGAGAGAGAGAGAGAGAGAGAAAGAGAGAGAGAGAGAGAGAGAGAGAGAGAGAGAGAGAGAGAGAGAGAGAGAGAGAGAGAGAGAGAGAGAGAGAGAGAGAGAGAGAGAGAGAGAGAGAGAGAGAGAGAGAGAGAGAGAGAGAGAGAGAGAGAGAGAGAGAGAGACAGAGAGAGAGAGACAGAGAGAGAGAGAGAGAGAACATCATTGAGTGTTTATAGCACACCTGAGTTTCTTTCAAATACTTTGTGTTTGTTGGTCTGGAGTCCCAGGTTGGATTGGATTTGTACTTTTGGGACTATTCCATTGGTTCCATTACACTAGGCAAACTCAAAATCCCATGAATCAAAGGGTGACACAGGGAGCGGAGAGTGTTCACTAACCTTGGCGATGTCCTCTGGGGTCTGACCCATGGCCTCAAAGATATCCTTGGAGGAGGGCAGGTAAACATCTTTAAAGTAGCGCACTGTGTCTGCATCAGCTCCCGGGTACTCCATCTTGGCCACGTCCTCCATCATCTTCGTCTCAAACTCAGTGTGCACCGGCCCTGGCTCAATCATAGACAAACTGACCGGAGAGAATAGAATAGATCTTTATTCATCTATTACACAGTAACGGCAATTCTTTATTTTTGCTGACACAGTAACCAGGTATTGAGTCACTGGCTGTAATTGAATGCCCACTGGGAAAGATACCAAGAGATGTAATGACAGAAACACAATAGGAGTACAAGACAGACTGAGAGGAACTCACTGGACGTTGAACTTGAGCAGTTGGACAGCCATACTCTCACAGAAGCCCTCCATGGCGAACTTGGAGGCAGTGTAGACATCGTTGAACACTACACCTACCGGCAGAGCAGAGTCAGGAGGAATGGTAGTCAGAGAGCAGGACCGGAATCTACAGCTTTTACAGTTAGCCTGCTGGTCCAGATCTGTATGTGCACTAGACAACCCCTCAATCATTGTCATGCCAGTCTTACCCTGTAGACCCATAACACTGCTCATGACCACGATGTGTCCCGCCCGCCTCTTCTTCATGTCAGGCATGACCTCTTTAATCATCCTCACCACGCCAAAGAAGTTGGTCTCAAACACCCTCTTCATGTCCTCGATACTGATGCTTTCCACTGGTCCCAACAAGCCCACACCTGCATTGTTGACTGAGGGGAGAGTCACAGATAGAGACAAGGGTTACAGACCTGTAGTTACACTACCGATACTATACAGATACTATACTGTAGCCTTCTGTACAGACACCTATAGTTAAGGTTTAGAGATGAGGCTCTAAAGCTTTAGTCACAACTGATGTTTTGTAGGCCGTCATTGTTTTATTTATTTTTATTTAACTAGGCAAGTCAGTTAAGAACAAATTCTTATTTACAATGGCGGCCTACCAAAAGGCAAAAGGCCTCCTACGGGGACGGGGGATTAAAAATACAAATAAAAGAAAATACAAATATAGGACAAAACACACATCACGACAAGAGAGACAACACAACACTACATACAGAGAGACCTAAGACAACAACATAGCATGGCAGCAACATATGACAACACAGCATGGTAGCAACACAACATGACAACAACATGGTAGCAACACATCATGGCAGCAGCACAACATGGTAGCAGCACAAAACAGGCTACAAACATTGGGCACAGAAAACAGCACAAAGGGCAAGAGACAACAATACATCACGGAAAGCAGCCACAACTGTCAGTAAGAGTGTCCATGATTGAGTCTTTGAATGAAGAGACTGAGATATAACTGTCCAGTTTGAGTGTTTGTCGCAGCTCGTTCCAGTCGCTAGCTGCAGCGAACTGAAAAGATGAACGACCCAGGGATGTCTGTGCTTTGGGGACCTTTAACAGAATGTGACTGGCAGAAAGGGTGTTGTATGTGGAGGATGAGGGTTGCAGTAGATATCTCAGATAGGGGGGAGTGAGGCCTAAGAGGGTTTTATAAATAAGCATCAACCAGTGGGTTTTGCAACGGGAATACAGAGATGATCAGTTTACAGGGGAGTATAGAGTGCAGTGATGTGTCCTATAAGGAGCATTAGTGGCAAATCTGATGTCCAAATGGTAAAGGACATCTAGCCGCTCGAGAGCACCCTTACCTGCTGATCTATAAATTATGTCTCTGTAATCTAGCATGGGTAGTATGGTCCTCTGAATCAGAGTTAGTTTGGCAGCTGGGCTGAAAGAGATTACGATAGAGGAAACCAAGTCTAGATTTAACTTTAGCCTGCAGCTTTGATATGTGATGAGAGAAGGACAGTGTACCGTCTAGCCATACTCCCAAGTACCTGTATGAGGTGACAACCTCAAACTCTAAACCCTCAGAGGTAGTAATCACACCTGTGGGGAGAGGGGCATTCTTCTTACCAAACCACATGACCTTTGTTTTGGAGGTGTTCAGAACAAGGTTAAGGGTAGAGAAAGCTTGTTGGACACTAAGAAAGCTTTGTTGTAGAGCATTTAACACAAAATCCGGGGAGGGGCCAGCTGAGTATAAGACTGTATCATCTGCATATATATGAATGAGAGAGCTTCCTACTGCCTGAGCTATGTTGTTGATGTAAATTGAGAAGAGCGTGGGGCCTAGGATTGAGCCTTAGAGTACTCCCTTGGTGACAGGCAGTGGCTGAGACAGCAGATATTCTGACTTTATACACTGCACTCTTTGTGAGAGGTAGTTAGCAAACCAGGCCAAAGACCCCTGAGACACCAATACTCCTGAGCCGGCCCACAAGAATGGAATGGTCTATTGTATCAAAATTAAATAAACAAAGGTTATTATTATTTTTTTTTAAATAAGCTTTGGCCAAGTCAATACAAATAGCAGCACAGCATTGCTTAGAATCAAGGGCAATGGTGACATAATTTAGGACCTTTAAGGTTGCAGTGACACATCCATAACCTGAGCAGAAACCAGATTTCATACCAGAGAGAATACTATAGACATCAAGAAAGACAGAATTTGTTCTTAATTGACTTGCCTAGTTAAATAAAGGTTTGAATTGTATGAACACTAGTTTTGTGTCTTGAAATACTTTTAGGAAGAATGTATGATTTTCTCTCTGTGGGCTCCCGAGTGGCACAGCGGTCTAAGGCACTGAGGCGTCACTATAGTCCCTGATTTGAATCCAAGCTGTCTCACATCCGGCCGCAATTGGAAGTCCCATTGGGCGGCGCACAATTGGCCCAGCGTCGTCTGGGTTTGGCCGGGGTAGGCCGTCATTGTAAATAAGAATTTGTTCTTAACTGACTTGCCTAGTTAAATTAAAAAACAAAAAAACATGAACTCCATTGGTCAGATAGTTGCACTATTCACTGTCACCACTAGGTGTCAGCACATGAATGAAATAAATAGAGAGGAGTGATGTAACAGTCTGCTGGGCTGTTTTTGTTGTATTAAGGGTAGAGGAGGTAGTGTCGGGGAGTGGAGGGTCAGGAGTGAACCTATGAATAGAAACAGTTTTCCTGGAAAATCAGAGTCCACCAGTTGAAACAGAGGTTAGAGTTTTAAGGCGTACATATACACATAGGCCTAGACCCTTCAAATTGAACTCTGGACCTCGAAGCCAGTTCCACTGCATTTTTTCATTGTTCCTCCAAGGACTGATTTAGATCAGGAACACCAGGTGTGTGGAATTATTAATCAAGTAGAAAATAAAACCAGCAGGCTTTGGACCTTGCAGGTTAAGAGTTGAATACCCCTGGCCTAGACAAAAACAGGATGAACGCATGCCCTGGAACACACACATTCACAAACCCACACACGCGAAAAGGCGAGGCTATTTGTCCCAAGGCTAGAGATCAGGTCATTGCCACACAAAAGGCCAGGGCAGGAGGGTTAGCTCGTTAGTTCCAGCCCTGTTAACTCACTGAGGATATCAATATGGCGGTCCTTGACACTGTTGATGCACTGCTTGACTGACTCATCACTGCACACGTCCAGAGGCAGCAGCATGAGGGTCTTCCCATACGCATCACCTGCTGTCTCCACCAGCTTATCCTTCTTCTTCAGGTCACGCATGGTGGCAATGACTGGGAGAGAGAGAAAGAGAGCGGGGGGGATGGAGAGAGATAGAGGCGGAGAGAGAGGGGGGTGAGAGAGAGTCAGAGAGAGAGACACTGTTGATGCACTGCTTGACTGACTCATCGCTGCACACATCCAGAGGCAGCAGCATGAGAGTCTTCCCATACGCATCACCTGCTGTGACCTGTTGCCACAAGAAAAGGGCAACCACTGAGGAACAAACACCATTGTAAATACAACCCATATTACTTTAACTATTTGCACATCCTTACAACACTGTACATACATAGTCTCTAATCCTTTGAAACTTGTGAGTGTAATGTTTACTGTTAATTTTTGATAGTTTATTTCACTTTTGTTTATTGTCTATTTCACTTGCTTTGGCAATGTAAACATACACTACATGGCCAAAAGTGTGTGGATTCGGCTATTTCAGCCACACCCGTTGCTGACAGGTGTTTAAAATCAAGCACACCGCCATGCAATCTCCATAGACAAACATTGGCAGTAGAATGGCCTTACTGAAGAGCTCAGTGAATTTCAAAGTGATACCGTCATAGGATGCCACCTTTCCAACAAATCAGTTCGTCAAATTTCTGCCCTGCTAGAGCTGCCCCGGTCAACTGTAAGTGCTGTTATTGTGAAGTGGAAACGTCTAGGAGCAAAAAAGTCTCAGCCACAAAGTAATAGGCCAAACAAGCTTGCAGAACAGGACAGACGAGTGCTGAAGTGCATAGCGAGTAAAAATTGACTGTCCTCGGTTGCAACACTTACTACCGAGTTCCAAACTGACTCTGGAAGCAATGTCAGCACAAGAATTGTTCGTCGGGAGCTTCATGAAATGGGTTTCCATGACCAAGCAGCCGCAGACAAGCCTAAGATCACCATGCACAATGCCAAGCGTCGGCTGGAGAGTGGTAAAGCTCGCCGCCATTCGACTCTGGAAATGCGTTCTCTGGAGTGATGAATCACTCTGCACCATCTGGCAGTCCAACGGACGAATCTGGGTTTGGCAGATGCCAAAAGAACGCTCCCTGCCCGAATGCATAGTGCCAACTGGAAAGTTTGGTGGAGGAGGAATAATGGTCTGGGCTGTTTTTCATGGTTCAGGCTAGGCCCCTTAGTTCCAGTGAAGATAAATCTTAACGCTACAGCATGCAATGATATTTTAGATGATTCTGTGCTTCCAACTTTGTGGCAACAGTTTGGAGAAGGCCCTGTTCTGTTTCAGCAGGACAATGAACCCGTGCACAAAGCACAAAGCGAGGATCATACAGACTGTGAGCAACATCACTGCCCGACCTCACTCATGCTCTTGTGGCTGAATGGAAGCAAGTCCCTGCAGCAATGTTCCAACATCTAGTGGAAAGCTTCCCAGAAGAATGGAGGCTGTTACATCAGCAAAGGGGGACTAACTCCATATTAATGCCCATGATTTTGGAATGAGATGTTTGACGAGCAGGTGTCAACATACTTTTAGCCATGCAGTGTATGTTTCCCATGCCAATAAAGCCCTTTGAATTGAATTGAATTGAGAGAGACAGAGAGAGAGAGAGAGAGAGAGAGAGAGAGAGAGAGAGAGAGAGAGAGAGAGAGAGAGAGAGAGAGAGCGCAATATATCTGAGATATATGAGACTACATGGAACAGACTGATTGATGACTGACCCAGTGACACATAGATAAGCATATATAGTAGACTTGCACACAGGTTTATATGCAGGCAGGCAGGCAGGCAGGCAGGCAGGCAGGCAGGCAGGCAGGCAGGCAGGCAGGCAGGCAGACAGGCAGGCAGGCAGGCAGGCAGACAGACAGACAGACAGACAGACAGACAGACAGACAGACAGACAGACAGACAGACAGACAGACAGACAGACAGACAGACATAACAGCCATGCAGGTCAGTGGGTCTATTCCACGTCCATCCGCTTGTGTAGCACACTATTGATTCCCTTTGAACTCCGGACCTGAGAGACATGAACCTACATAGAGTAACAAACCGTATCTACCATCTACAGTATGTACAGAAAGGTTTTCCACATGTTTGCATCTTGCGACTTGACATTCTCCATTCCAAGTTTACAGTGTGTTTATTGATGAGCTCTAACACAGAAATAGAGAGACAACAGTATTACACAATAGAGATCAATGGTGGAAATCAACAGCTCTAATCAGGCACTGATCTGAAGACCTGCTGTCCTTGATGAATGAAGACATCCTCTTGTCTCATCTGGTTCTGTAACCTCTGACCCCCAATGGCAATCCAGTATCTATGGAGTGAGTGGAAGATCATTAAATAATGGTGTGTGACTAGTAGAGAACTACGACAGACAGTGCCAGCTTCGACTGCATACTGTCTGTCGAGGACACGTGTTGTACACCTATGAGTAAGATCTTCATGATGAGAGCATTGGGTGTCTGTAAAGCAACAGAGAGATGTATGCGTTTCAACAGAACAACAGCAGCATTGTTCCTTCAGTTGTTGTTGGAATTATTCTTGGGCAACAGCTTAGTAAACATTATTGAATGGAACCACACTGCCCTGAACTGGGATTGTACTCAGTATAACAGCGCAATATTTAATCTGGATTTTCATGATCCTTCAGCGAGAACAGATCAAGTTATTTTCTGCAATGTGGTCTCTCTCTTTCTTGGAAGCAGGTCACAGTTCAACGAGAATGATTCAACCCTGAGTACTGTTGCGCTCCTCTATTTCACGGCAATAAATCCCAAGTCCCCACTACCCTCAAAGAAATAACAATTCTACGTAACCCTAGACTGACATTAATGATGGGATGTCTGTAGCTGGAAAGTGGATGACAAACGAACAATGTCCGCGACGAGCCCCGAGCTCCGCTGAGCCCTGATGAAGACTTCAAACAAGCCTTGCTAGTGAACCTTCGCTTGTACAGGTCTCAAACTTTGTCCCTCTTTCAACACTCGCTCCAGAGAGGGGACTATAGGCGCATTAGACACGGAACTAAACCGGGGCAGCGGTCTACAATTCAGTGCGATAAAGGGGGCTTTGTACGAGAGAAGTCACTTGAAAGAGAACTGGCAGTCTCTTTTATGATCCCCGCCTGGCAAGCGGCATCCTCGCGGAGCCGTACCCTAGAAACTTTGCTTTCAGATGATAATAGCCGAATCAAGGGGGGTAGAGAACCAGAGGGCTCACGATAGGAAATATATATATTTTTTAAACACTAGCAATAGGAGATTTAGTCTAAAAGTAAAACGCGTAGGCTATAATTTATGGGCGCAAAGGTCAAACCTGCGCGTAAAAGTTGTTTTGGATAGATAGACTAATGATGACCCTATTTGTACACAGAACATATTCCATAAGGGTTCAAACAAAGATCATAGGGATTTTAGCAGCATGTCGGATCAAGCTTCTGAAGTTAAAGGCAGATAAACAATGTAAAGAAAGCGCATTTACCATGGTAACGCTTCTTTTCATCTTTGGCCAGCAGGACGGCGATTCGTAACCCGATGCCGGAGGAGCAACCGGTGATCAGAACTACTTTTTGTCCACTGCTCGCCATGGCTTGTCCGGTTAGGTCGTGCGTTTTAGTGGTCTTCTGCTCCGGATGGTTGTTGCAGAGCGAGCTCGAGCACTGGACTTTAAAAACTAAAGCGGATCATGCAAACACAGCGACCATGTGAGCGGGTAATTTAGTCACATGTCCTATAAAATCGTTTCCTAAAAAGACGAGGCACCTCGCAAACTCGACTGCCAGCAGAATGTTTAATCTGATAAATGCTGCTTGCCCTGAATTGATACAAAAAAAGGTACATAAATGAATCCCTGTTTTACTGTGTGTGGCAGCCTAACATATGGGTAGGGGTTACATTGATAAGCATTTTTCATGCAATTTTGAACAACAGCCTCAATAAATATGTATTTCCCAGTAGGGCCTATGTTTAATGTTGCTGTGTTTGGATGCATTCACATCTGTCAGACATGGGCCTACCTATTGCTGCAACCTGGTCTCAGAGCATTTCGTATTATTCTGTAGGCGATGTAAATCTGAGTTACTTAATTTAGTACATACTACGTTTTGTATGGTATTAATTTGTGGATGTCCATCATCCATTTCGTATGATAGGCTATGTTACGAATTACAATTCATATTATATGTTACAAATTTAATTCATACAATATGTTACGAATTAGAATAATGTACATTATTCTACGGATTTTCTAAATGTATGATATGTAACAAATTCCAATTTGTTGTGGCTAACGTTAGCTAGGTGTCTAGGTGGCTAAAGCTAACGTTATGTAACCATACCAAACTTAACATATCATACTAATTTGACCGTCCCAGATTGACATTTACTATGTTATGTCTAGTATATGAGACCTGGCTGATTTATGCCTAGTCATAAAACCCAGACCTGTAGGCCTACTTTTGGCTTAAGTAAACAAATCTTTTATAGAGTATTATTCTTACTAAAATAAATAAATATTAATGAAGAAACGTTTAAGATTGTAGAAACCTATATCAGAATTGTGTGCTGCTATTAGACCATTCAATTTCAATTTGACCACACAATGTTCAAATAATGAGTACCCTATAGATTAAAGTGTGATAACAATTGAAGGTCAAGCGCAAAGTTCAATATTGTGGCGTTTAGTCCTACGTCACGTCACTATATTCAAATTTCACACTGGTGTGGTTTCAGCTCTCCTTCAGTAACGTTGTGTCATCTAGATGCGCTACAGCGCTGGAGCTCTCCTGCCATCTCCTGGCAGAACGAACCATTACACAAATACAGAATGAAAGGGTTTGGAACAGACAAGGCTTCTCCCGTGTAGTCCCAAATGCAGTTACTATTCCTATTCCTGTGTCGCATCCAATGCTGAAGAAAAGTAATTGATGGTAATTCAGGCATGTTGTTTTAAGGGCAGTATTTTAAGTCTATATAGGTAGAAGAAGCAGAATGTGTTTGTAGTCAGTGCAATAGGGGTCTGTCAGTTTGGAGTTATGGTGATGTGTTGCTTTGGCTTGGAGACGGAGAGACATTGCCGTGTTTGAACATGGGAATTCTGCTCAAGGTGGGCGTAGCAAGGTGTAAAGGTGCATATGATAAGATTGTAAAACCAGGCTGGTTTCCTTAGCGATGGTGATTGGGTCAGAGTACAAAGGTCACACCCATGTTGGACAGCTGCATGGCCAGAGAGATGAGCTGAAACCATCTCTCTTCCTGTCTCTCTCTCAGGCTATCCATCCATCTCCTGTGCTATGCATTTAACCTTAAACAAACCTGTGATGTACGGTATTCATGAACCCCCCTCCATCTTTACAGTCCACACAACGTAACATAGGCTACAGAGATCACTATTCTTACCGCAGGATAGGTATAGAGGACACACACATGCACACACGCACGCACGCACGCACACATGCACACGCACACACACGCACACGTTTACAAACTATTGACACACTCTTTATAATATCCCCATGGTGCTCCCCATCTTCACAATGGATCAAAGAACATACATTTCTAAGAATTGTACCGTTACTGTAGATCTACTTTTCAGACTTAAGACGAGAAAACACAAACCATCAATGACACTTTACAGCCATCCTGTAACATTTGGGTGTGTGAATGTTTGATTTGTGTTTGTGTTTCTCCAGAGACTCTGTCCATGGTGGTGACCTGAGGCTGGGGAGCCAGTTGAGGTGAGAAGGGAAGGGATGCAGGAGCAGGGGGGAGTTCTTGACGTGCCTTTCCCCCTGCCTGGGGAGACTGTGGACAGGTGTGTGTGGAGGTAGACACATTAGAAGAGCTGCTGGGGAGGGAATGTTGTCAGCAACCTTCTAGCTATCACTCTAGTATTTGAAGATGACAGACAGACAGACAGACAGACAGACAGACAGACAGACAGACAGACAGACAGACAGACAGACAGACAGACAGACAGACAGACAGACAGACAGACAGACAGACAGACAGACAGACAGACAGACAGACAGAGAGAGAGAGAGAGAGAGAGAGAGAGAGAGAGAGAGAGAGGTAGAAAAGGAAAGAGAGAGGAGGAGAGGGAATGGTGCAGGCCCGTACACGTAGTTTTCCCCTGCACTCCTCCCTCAGAGCCATATATAGATTCTCCTCTTTTCTGGCTTTCCACTTTCTCCAACTACACCTCCTTCATCCTCCAAGTTGCCTCCATCTTTCAGTCCTCCTTTACCTTCCTACCACTTCTCCCATGTAACTTCCTTCTCTTCCGATGCAGACAGCTGAGATAAAGCACCATACGGAAACATGTTGCCAAAAGATCGCTCCCCAATCTTCTCTCTGACCTCTGCCCTTTTCTCTCTGACATCTCATTGTACCCCAGGTGGGCCCTGCACCACATCAGACCCTCATCCACTTCATGGGAGTTCAGTCACAGTTCTGACAGGAGACTAGAGAGAGGCAACACATGTTCTCTCTTTTCCATAAGAGGCTAATAGTCCATTTCCTGTTTGCTGAGTTGAAGGATACTTGAACGTATGCCTTTTGGATGGAACCATCAGTTCTATTTATCCCTCAGATCAGATTTATCTCTGACTCACTGTCAATGCTGTTTCTACTAATTTCACTGAACATGATAGATGATTTGGTCTTTGAAGTGGAATCAATATACACTGCTCAAAAAAATAAAGGGAACACTTAAACAACACAATGTAACTCCAAGTCAATCACACTTCTGTGAAATCAAACTGTCCACTTAGGAAGCAACACTGATTGACAATAAATTTCACATGCTGTTGTGCAAATGGAATAGACAAAAGGTGGAAATTATAGGCAATTAGCAAGACACCCCCAAAAAAGGAGTGATTCTGCAGGTGGTGACCACAGACAACTTCTCAGTTCCTATGCTTCCTGGCTGATGTTTTGGTCACTTTTGAATGCTGGCGGTGCTCTCACTCTAGTGGTAGCATGAGACGGAGTCTACAACCCACACAAGTGGCTCAGGTAGTGCAGTTCATCCAGGATGGCACATCAATGCGAGCTGTGGCAAAAAGGTTTGCTGTGTCTGTCAGCGTAGTGTCCAGAGCATGGAGGCACTACCAGGAGACAGGCCAGTACATCAGGAGACGTGGAGGAGGCCGTAGGAGGGCAACAACCCAGCAGCAGGACCGCTACCTCCGCCTTTGTGCAAGGAGGTGCACTGCCAGAGCCCTGCAAAATGACCTCCAGCAGGCCACAAATGTGCATGTGTCTGCTCAAACGGTCAGAAACAGACTCCATGAGGGCCTGAGGTCCACAGGTGGGGGTTGTGCTTACAGCCCAGCACCGTGCAGGACGTTTGGCATTTGCCAGAGAACACCAAGATTGGCAAATTCGCCACTGGCGCCCTGTGCTCTTCACAGATGAAAGCAGGTTCACACTGAGCACATGAGCACATGTGACAGACGTGACAGAGTCTGGAGACGCCGTGGAGAATGTTCTGCTGCCTGCAACATCCTCCAGCATGACCGGTTTGGCGGTGGGTCAGTCATGGTGTGGGGTGGCATTTCTTTGTGGGGCCGCACAGCCCTCCATGTGCTCGCCAGAGGTAGCCTGACTGCCATTAGGTACCGAGATGAGATCCTCAGACCCCTTGTGAGACCATATGCTGACACATGCACATTTGTGGCCTGCTGGAGGTCATTTTGCAGGGCTCTGGCAGTGCACCTCCTTGCACAAAGGCGGAGGTAGCGGTCCTGCTGCTGGGTTGTTGCCCTCCTACGGCCTCCTCCACGTCTCCTGATGTACTGGCCTGTCTCCTGGTAGCGCCTCCATGCTCTGGACACTACGCTGACAGACACAGCAAACCTTTTTGCCACAGCTCGCATTGATGTGCCATCCTGGATGAACTGCACTACCTGAGCCACTTGTGTGGGTTGTAGACTCCGTCTCATGCTACCACTAGAGTGAGAGCACCGCCAGCATTCAAAAGTGACCAAAACATCAGCCAGGAAGCATAGGAACTGAGAAGTGGTCTGTGGTCACCACCTGCAGAATCACTCCTTTTTTTGGGGGTGTCTTGCTAATTGCCTATAATTTCCACCTTTTGTCTATTCCATTTGTACAACAGCATGTGAAATTTATTGTCAATCAGTGTTGCTTCCTAAGTGGACAGTTTGATTTCATAGAAGTGTGATTGACTTGGAGTTACATTGTGTTGTTTAAGTGTTCCCTTTATTTTTTTGAGCAGTGTATGATTGAGTTACTTTTAGTTTTTCTTGGTTAAATTATTTAGTTTAGGGAATAAATCCTAACACCAAGTTTCAATGTTTGACTGAATACTCACACTATTTTAGTGCACAAATTGTGATAATGCATGTGAGAAAAATACTTTTCCATGTAACCTTAACTTTGCAATGAAACATAGCATTGCGTGTCCATGTCTAAATGTGTTCGTCCAGCCTGCTCTATCCCCTTGCCTGTAACAGTGGTCTGCCCACCAGACTGGCTGAGCTGAATCAATTTGGAGGGGACAAATGGGACTGGCTCTGAAAGCACAAACAGTGGCTGTGTGAAAGAGCCCAGTGGACTGGAATGTTTGCTACAGGTCAGGAGTGGTGCTTTCTGCTCTTTTGTGTGCAGTCTGCTGAGGAGGTGTGGAATGCAAACTTCCCAGAGGAGAACAGAGGAGGGGAAAAGTAAATGAAAGGAAAAAGGGGAAGAGAGTGGTAGGGGGAGTGGGAGAGAGAACAAAAGCTTTAAGTAACAGAGTGGACCCAGAGAGTGAGAAGGGAGAGAAGGACAGGGATGAGAAATTTGATAGGGTTCTGAGGCTGACAGAACCAAAGAGAAGGAAAGAGAGAAGGGGAGGAACAGAGAGAAAGATAGAGAGTAGGGACATAGAGTGAGAGAGCGGAGAATGAGAGTGGTGGCGATTGTTTGAGCAGATTATTAATGAGACTTGATCCTTAATGTTAATTAGCTGAATTATCCCCCATCAGTAATTATTTTCATTAACACCCCCTACAAACCCAAATCTGACCTGGTATTTTAAATGAGCTATCAGAATGGGTTTAATAGTCCAGTAACTCTTCTCTTTCTCTCATTTCTCTCCTGCTCATGTGCACTGTGTCATTTCCCTACTGCCCTACTAAGCAAAAAGGCAGAAACTGCTCATAGCGTAGAACTGAGAAAAATGAACAAATTCTTATTTACAATGACGGCCTAGGAACAGTGGGTTCACTGCCTTGCTCAGAGGAAGAACAACAGATTTTTACCTTGTCAGCTCAGGGATTCAATCTCGCAACCTTTCGGTTACTGGCCCAACGCTCTAACCACTAGGCTACCTGCCACTATTTACCTTGGTTTCACAGTAACTTTATGCAGTTACTGCTAACATGACCCCCATTTTCTCCAAAACACAATACAATAGAGGCAGGATAATTGTCCACACGATTAAGCATGTATTTAATGTAGCAAAAATGACATTAACTCATTTTCGACCAAATGGGCAGTTACTGCCTTTTTGCTTGGTAGGGCAGCCTAGCTCTATTACAATGGACCTAAAGTGAACTAGGAAAAAGTCACAATTAGTCACTCCCCTGTTGAGACAGTATGTGAGTCATTTCCTGACCTGATCTCATTTAGGGAGGCACAGAAGTCTTGTGTTTTTTCCCATGATATACATGTTACAGTATCCAGTCACTGGTCCCACTGACCTCTGTACACATTCAGTCCTTAGTAACACAGACCTCCATCCTCCACAGTGTGGTTTACGCAGTCATGAGTTCACTAGGCAGGGACTTTCTAATGACATGTTATATGGATGTAACCAGGATGGATGCAAAGGCAAAAACTGCCAACAGATCTGATCTATAGTCTCAGATGGCAAAGGTTTTATAGAGGAAGCTTGTTGGAAGGGAATTGGTCAATGAAATATCCCCATTGACCACATGACCAAGAGTACACACTTTGTAAAACTCCGAACATGACAGAACCACCCAGATGTGTGTAGGTGCCTAAGATGGAACGAGGAAACTATATATTATGATATTAGTGGTGGAACGTGATGTGTTCATTCACTGTGCCCCTGGCCAGCTACTAGATACGAGGTGCTTTGATTTATTTCAGCAGGTGTGGTGTGAAGATTGTGTAGCACTGTGATCATACAGTATATAAACCTCAGCGTCCACTGTGACATATGGAACTAATTGTAGAAGTATATCTACTTCATCTGGTCTGTATCGCCAGCAGCCAGAGAGTTCTGTACCAAGATGGAGACATACAGTGCCTTCGGAAAGTATTCAGACCTCTTGAATTTTTCCACATTTTGTTACGTTACAGCCTTATTCTAATCTACACAATTCCCCATAATAACAAAGCAAAAACAGGTTTTTAGAAATGTCTGCAAATGTATGAAAATGTAAAACTGATAAATTACATTTAAATAAGTATTCAGACACTTTACTCAGTACTCTGTTGATTCACCTTCGGCAGCGTTTATAGCGTCAATTCTTCTTGGGTATGACACTGCAAACTTGGCAGAGTTTCTCCCATTCTTCTCTGCAGATCCTCTCAAGCTCTGTCAGGTTGGATGGGGAGCACAGCAACAGCTGCACAGCAACAGTTGCACAGCAACAGTTGAAGTCGGAAGTTTAAACTCAGTTTTTCACAATTCCTGACATTTAATCATAGTAAAAATTCCCTGTTATAGGTCAGTTAGGATCACCACTTCATTTTAAGAATGTGAAATGTCAGAATAATAGTAGAGAGAATGATTTATTTCAGCTTTTTTTTCTTTCATCACATTCCCAGTGGGTCAGAAGTTCACATACACTAAATTAGTATTTGGTAGCATTGCCCTTAAATTGTTTAACTTGGGTCAAACGTTTTGGGAAGCCTTCCACAAGCTTCCCACAATAAGTTGGGTGAATTTGGGCCCCTTCCTCCTGACAGAGCTGGTGTAACTGAGTCAGGTTTGTAGGCCTCCTTGCTCGCACACACTTTTTCAGTTCTGCCCACAAATTTTCAATAGGATTGAGGTCAGGGCTTTGTGACGGCCACTCCAATACCTTGACTTTGTTGTCCTTATGCCATTTTGCCACAACTTCGGATGTATGCTTGGGGTCATTGTCCATTTGGAAGACCCATTTGCAACCAAGCTTTAACTTCCTGACTGATGTCTTGAGATGTTGCTTCAATATATCCACATCATTTTCCTGCCTCATGATGCCATCTATTTTGTGAAGTGCACCAGTCCCTCCTGCAGCAAAACACCCCCACAACATGATGCTGCCACCCCCATGCTTCACGGTTGGGATGGTGTTCTTCGGCTTGCAAGCGTCACCCTTTTTCCTCCAAACATAACGATGGTCATTATGGCCAAAGAGTTCTATTTTTGTTTCATCAGACCAGAGGACATTTCTCCAAAAAGTACGATCTTTGTCCCCATGTGCAGTTGCAAACCGTAGTCTGGCTTTTTTATGACGGTTTTGGAGCAGTGGCCTCTTCCTTGCTGAGCGGCCTTTCAGGTTATGTCGATATATGACTCGTTTACTGTGGATATAGATACTTTTGTACCTGTTTCCTTCAGCATCTTCACAAGGTCTCCTTCCTGAGCGGTATGACGGCTGCGTGGTCCCATGGTGTTTAAACTTGCGTACTATTGTTTGTACAGATGAACGTGGTACCTTCAGGCGTTTGGAAATTGCTCCCAAGGATGAACCAGACTTGTGGAGGTCTACAATTTTTTTCTGAGGTCTTTGATTTCTTTTGATTTTCCCATGATGTCAAGCAAAGAGGCACTGAGTTTGAAGGTAGGCATTGAAATACATTCACAGGTACACACTCAAATGATGTCAATTAGCCTATCAGAAGCTTCTAAATCCATGACATCATTTTCTGGAATTTTCTAAGCTGTTTAAAGGCACAGTCAACTTAGTGTATGTAAACTTCTGACCCACTGGAATTGTGATACAGTGAATTATAAGTGAAATAATCGATTGGCATTCAGGCCAAAGAGTTCAATCTTGGTTTCATCGGACCAGAGAATCTTGTTTCTCATGGTCTGAGAGTCTTTAAGTGCCATTTGGCAAACTCCAAGCAGGCTGTCATGTGCATTTTACTGAGGAGTCACTTTCGCCTGGCCACTCTACCATAAAGGTCTGATTGGTGGAGTGCTGCAGAGATGGTTGTCCTTCTGGAAGGTTCTCCCATCTCCACAGAGGAACTCTGGAGCTCTGTCAGAGTGACCATCAGGTTCTTGGTTACCTCCCTGACCAAGGCCCTTCTCCCCCGATTGCTCAGTTTGGCCAGGCGGACAGTTCTAGGAAGACGCTTGGTGGTCCCAAACTAATGATGCAGGCCACTGTGTTTTTGGGGACCTTCAATGCTGCAGAAATATTTTGGTACCTTTCCCCAGATTTGTGTCTCGACACAATGCTATTTCAGAGCTCTACGGACAATTCCTTTGACCTCATGGCTTGGTTTTTGCTCTGACATGCACTGTCAACTGTGGGACATTATATACACAGGTGTGTGCCTTTCCAAATCATGTCCAATCAATTGAATTTAACACAGGTGGACTCCAAGTTGTAGAAAAATCTCAAGGGCTCCCATGTGGCGCAGCTGTCTGTGCTTGAGGTGTCACTACAGACACCCTAGTTCGATTCCAGGCTGTATCACAATCGGCTGTGATTGGGAGCCCCATAGGGCGGCGCACAATTGGCCCAGCATCATCGGGGTTTGGCCGGTGTAGGCCCATCATTGTAAATAAGAATTGGTTCTTAACTGACTTGCCTAGTTAAATAAAGGGTAACATAATTTTTTTAAAGGATGATCAATGGAAACAGGATGCACTGGAGCTCAATTTCAATCTCGTAGCAAAGGGTCTGAATACTTATGTAAGTAAGGTTTTTATATTTTACAAATTTGCAAAAAATTCTAAAAACCTGTTTTCACTTTGACATTATGGTGTATTGTGTGTAGACTGCTGAGGATTTTATTTAATCCATTTTAGAATAAGGCTGTAACTTAAAAAAATGTGGAAAAGGTCAAGGGATCTGAATACTTTCCGAACGCACTGAATGTAGAAGCAACGTTGAGTGTTTGGTAGTGGGGGGGTTCACATATATAGTAGTAGATCGGTGTGTGTTTGGGGGGCTTGACATATGTAGGATGGTGTGTTTGGACGTGTGTGTGAGGGGCTTGACATATGTAGGACGGTGTGTGTATATGTGTGTGGGCAGTTACCTTCGTACATCCATCAGGCCAAGGATACCAGAGTCTGACAGATAAACCTACATTTTCAATCCAGAGCCAAACAATCTGATCTCACTCAGAACCTTTCTTTGTTTTCTCAAATTCCTTTCGCTCAGTTAGTTATGAATGTCAGTTTTCTCTCTGGTCAGAGTTACTGACTAAAGCCATTTTTAGAACTGTACGTTTTGGGGAATTTGATATTTGAGGTTGGACCACATATTAGCTTTGGTCTCATCCGTCTCATGTATTGTCTACAGATGTTAGTAATGCTCTCCTCATGGAGGGAAGATTCTCTTGGCTGTTTCTGACATCTCCATGTATAACTCACTTTAAATGGACCATCGTATAGCAACCAATTTTCAAATATCAACCAATCTGTCACACTTTCAACATTTTTCAAATATACAAGAATAACCATCATCATGAACCATATAATCTTCATCATCATCATTACTACACATCTTCCACATTACTGTACCTCTCAATGGGCCTTCAGTGTAAGTAGATGACAACAGGGTCTGGATGCCTTTGCTATGGTGTATCATACTGTTGAAGTATCTAATAATGAAATGCAAACAGATGACATCATAGGGGTTTCACTGATGAGATAATATAAGTGTTATATAAGATCTTCAGTCTGCTTGTAAAAAGACAAAAAGTCAAACAAATCATTCATAATGCATATTCTCTTTCAAATGTCAATAAATCAAGAGTCTGGCAAGCAGAGACTCAGTTGCATCCTAACTCTGAGATTTCACATGCATAATTCCTTCAACCGGATGGCTGTCCTGTCCTGGCATGTTCTGCTACTGAATGGAGAGAAAGGAAAGGGAGGCAGTCAGTTTAAAAAGCCCCTTCTAGGGTTTCTACAGATGTAGGATCTTAATTTGATCTAGTTTGCTACAGCAGGAAAATAATTCTGCAGCAATAGGAAATGTAAATTATTATGTAGATTATAATTAATGGACATTTCTGTAGGGTTTGATACATTTTTCATTAGGGCAAATCAAGTCTGAAATTTCAAAGTGGGAATTAATAACTTTAGAATACTTTTTAAAACTCAAATACACTACACGTTTGCATTTCCTCCTCTGCTGGAAAATTCTCAGCAACAAACGAGTGATCAAATTAAGATCCTACATCTGTAGTTCAAACTCAAAAAAACCTCAGACTTTACGATGAATGTAAAGATAAAATGTCACCACGTTGCTGTTATCTCTGCTATGGGATGATGACAGAATAAAGCTCTTCTCATATTCTCCTCTTACACCTTCCACCGCCTCAATGATTAAATTACAAGATATCTCCATCATCACTGACCTACAGGAGTGAGAGGGAGGGAGCAAGAGAGAGAGATGATTCATACCAATTAGCTTATATACCACTTAAGTACCGCTGTCATATTGTATCAATGAGAAACTTCCAAATGATATGAGTTACAGCAACAACAAAAAATCACAAAGTACAGTATATAGCTCCTGTTAGATTTATGATTGAGAAAAAGGCCAGCTAGATCCATTACCCATCTCTCTGTACGTGGGACAGATATTTTGTTTCCTTTAATATTCAGTAAAGTCTGGGATAGATTCATCCCATGCCAGGCTTGATCTCTGGTGGTTCTTTTCTCTCCTCACCAAACAATAAATACTGTGTCAAAACACACATATATATAGGCTTTAATGTAGTGTCTTGGTGCTCCACTTGTTTAGTAAAGGCTGTCAGAGTGTTGAGAACAGAAAGGTTATGCTGTCACATTCTGGTGATTTGCTAACAGTTCAAACCAGAAAAATGTATATCTGCAATAATTAATGTTTGTTGTTTAACAATGTTCTTACGCCAGAGTTTGTGTTCTCTTTACAACAATTAAAAAAGAAAATAGGAATTTTCATTATTAAATCATGATCAGCCTATTTTTGTAGCACTATTGAATGAATGAATGACTGTTGTTACACCACTGGCCTACGGTAACAGGGTAGACGTTCCTCTTAATACATAATACATTTTCCCACCATATACAGTATATGTGGCATGAACTATAACTTTAAGTATGTGTTATAGTCCCTTTGAGAGTTGGTATGTAGAAGTGTATTCCCACTGGGCACAAACTGGTTGAATCAACATTGTTTGAACGTAATTTGTCAAAGTATTTTGACGTGAAATGTACGAGGAGAGTACATTGGATTTGAAAAAAATCAAAAGTAAACTGTTGTTTTGAGGCTGAAATTTCAACCACGGGATTATTTCATCATGGTAACCAAATTTCAATACAGAAAAACCTTGTTTTTGTATTTATACCTTTAAAACAAAGTCATATCTTCAATGTTATATCCACAATAAAAAAAAGACATTGGCCTACTGGAGAACTGGGTTTTAACCAAGGTTTTGACCAATCCCAGTTTAGCTACGACATTTGTCACTGACTATTACTAATGTGCTATCATGAGAATGACTTTTGAGAGATCTCCACTTAATAACTAAATAGATTAACTGCTGCTATCAAAGTCATTCCAAAGGGTAGTTTAACAGAGCAAATTAATGCAACAATACTTTATCGCTCATATCATCAAGGATGCTATTTAGGCTTATATACACTGCTCAAAAAAATAAAGGGAACACTTAAACAACACAATGTAACTCCAAGTCAATCACACTTCTGTGAAATCAAACTGTCCACTTAGGAAGCAACACTGATTGACAATAAATTGCACATGCTGTTGTGCAAATGGAATAGACAAAAGGTGGAAATTATAGGCAATTAGCAAGACACCCCCAATAAAGGAGTGATTCTGCAGGTGGTGACCACAGACCACTTCTCAGTTCCTATGCTTCCTGGCTGATGTTTTGGTCACTTTTGAATGCTGGCGGTGCTCTCACTCTAGTGGTAGCATGAGACGGAGTCTACAACCCACACAAGTGGCTCAGGTAGTGCAGCTCATCCAGGATGGCACATCAATGCGAGCTGTGGCAAGAAGGTTTGCTGTGTCTGTCAGCGTAGTGTCCAGAGCATGGAGGCGCTACCAGGAGACAGGCCAGTACATCAGGAGACATGGAAGAGGCCGTAGGAGGGCAACAACCCAGCAGCAGTACCGCTACCTCCGCCTTTGTGCAAGGAGGAGCACTACCAGAGCCCTGCAAAATGACCTCCAGCAGGCCACAAATGTGCATGTGTCAGCATATGGTCTCACAAGGGCTCTGAGGATCTCATCTCGGTACCCAATGGCAGTCAGGCTACCTCTGGCGAGCACATGGAGGGCTGTGCGGCCCCACAAAGAAATGCCACCCCACACCATGACTGACCCACCGCCAAACCGGTCATGCTGGAGGATGGTGCAGGCAGCAGAACGTTCTCCACGGCGTCTCCAGACTCTGTCACGTCTGTCACATGTGCTCATGTGCTCAGTGTGAACCTGCTCTCATCTGTGAAGAGCACAGGGTGCCAGTGGGGAATTTGCCAATCTTGGTGTTCTCTGGCAAATGCCAAACGTCCTGCACGGTGTTGGGCTGTAAGCACAACCCCCACCTGGGGACGTCGGGCCCTCATACCACCCTCATGGAGTCTGTTTCTGACCGTTTGAGCAGACACATGCACATTTGTGGCCTGCTGGAGGTCATTTTGCAGGGCTCTGGTAGTGCTCCTCCTTGCACAAAGGCGGAGGTAGCGGTCCTGCTGCTGGGTTGTTGCCCTCCTACGGCCTCCTCCACGTCTCCTGATGTACTGGCCTGTCTCCTGGTAGCGCCTCCATGCTCTGGACACTACGCTGACAGACACAGCAAACCTTCTTGCCACAGCTCGCATTGATGTGCCATCCTGGATGAGCTGCACTACCTGAGCCACTTGTGTGGGTTGTAGACTCCGTCTCATGCTACCACTAGAGTGAGAGCACCGCCAGCATTCAAAAGTGACCAAAACATCAGCCAGGAAGCATAGGAACTGAGAAGTGGTCTGTGGTCACCACCTGCAGAATCACTCCTTTATTGGGGGTGTCTTGCTAATTGCCTATAATTTCCACCTTTTGTCTATTCCATTTGCACAACAGCATGTGCAATTTATTGTCAATCAGTGTTGCTTCCTAAGTGGACAGTTTGATTTCACAGAAGTGTGATTGACTTGGAGTTACATTGTGTTGTTTAAGTGTTCCCTTTATTTTTTTGAGCAGTGTATTATCTGCAGTCATCAACTCCTATCGTTTCAATTTAACCCAGAATTCAACTAAAATAGACAATAGTTTTGGGTTTCAAGCTCTGGTTGATTTAAAATGTAATTATATTTAGGGATATTGAATTGTGTTTGGTTGTCAACACAACCAAATATCATCATTTGAAGGAGATGTATATTGTGCTTGGATTGTTCCATCTGTGTTACTGACTTAGTCTGGCTTTAATTGCAGTTTGTCTATAAATAATAATTATATGTTGGATTCACGTCTCCATCTCAACCAAAAATCTAAGTTATAGAATAGGACTAAGTCAAATCAAACTTTATTTAAATTGCATTTAAAATTTGATTTGATTTAGTCCTATTCTTTTACTTCGATTTTTGGTTGAGATGGAGATGTGAAAAAAATGAGATTAAGGCAGTGGCTCTGATCAATCAAATTTCAATCAAATTTATTTATAAAGCCCTTCTTACATCAGCTGAAGTCACAAAGTGCTGTACAGAAACCCAGCCTAAAACCCCAAACAGCAAGCAATGCAGGTGTAGAAGCAAGGTGGCTAGGAAAAACTCCCATGAAAGGCCAGAACCTAGGAAGAAACCTAGAGAGGAACCAGGTTATGAGGGGTGGCCAGTCCTCTTCTGGCTGTGCTGGGTGGAGATTATAACAGAACATGGCCAAGATGTTCAAATGTTCATAGATGACCAGCAGGGTCAAATAATAATAATCACAGTGGTTGTAGAGGGTGCAACAGGTCAGCACCTCAGGAGTAAATGTCCGTTAGCTTTTCATAGCCGATCATTCAGAGTATCTCTACCGCTCCTGCTGTCTCTAGAGAGTTGAAAACAGCAGGTCTGGGACAGGTAGCATGTCCAGTGAACAGGTCAGGGTTCCATAGCCGCAGGCAGAACAGTTGAAACTGGAGCAGCAGCACGACCAGGTGGACTGGGAACAGCAAGGAGTCACCAGGCCAGGTAGTCCTGAGGCATGGTCCTAGGGCTCAGGTCCTCTGAGAGAGAGAAAGAAAGAAAGAAAGAGAGAGAGAAGGAAAGAAAGAAAGAAAGAAAGAGAAAAAGAGAGAATTAGAGAGAGCATACTTAAATTCACACAGGACACCGAATAAGACAGGAGAAATACTTCAGATATAACAGACTGACCCTAGCCCCCCGACACATAAACGATTGCAGCATAAATACTCGAGGCTGAGACAGGAGGGGTCGGGAGACACTGTGGCCCCGCCCGACGATACCCCCGGACAGGGCCAAACAGGCAGGATATAACCCCACCCACTTTGCCAAAGCACAGCCCCCACACCACTAGAGGGATACCTTCAACCACCAACTTACCATCCTGAGACAAGGCCGAGTATAGCACACGAAGATCTCCCCCACGGCACAACCCAGGGGGGGGCGATGGAACTATCCAAGCAGTAGATACCTCTCCTTTAAATGTTGATATTTGGTTGCATTGTCAACTAAACACAATTCAATATTACTTTTTTAATACAGTAAATAGACTGAACTAATGTAACATTCAACCTTAAAATGAGTAACACATACATGGCCACATTTTGAAGTTTCTGTAACTATACATTTCTTCTGATGTAATCATGTAACTGTTCAACATAGCATGCATAGGTCTTTGCAGGTCTGTGGAGATCTTCACAATTTCTGCACAGAGTAGTGAGTGGTTTTCATCACTTGCACCATATACTTTTATTGTAATCTCAACTGTCATCCGGGTCATTTGGTTTTGCTATTAGATGCTATTAGATGAACATGTGAAACACATGAATCTGTTGTATGTCAACTGTGCTCCCTCTCCGGCCTCTAGGTCACCAGACTGCTCGTTAGGGCGCACACCTGTCACCAGCGTTATGCACATAATGACACTCACCTGAACTCCATCACCTCCTTGATTAAATCGGATACCAAGAGCGAGCCTTAGTTAGGACTCTGGGTAGAGTCAGCCTTACCATGTCACAGAGAAGTGAGTAGACAGAAGGTAAAAGAAACGCTTCTCACTAAGTATCCATCTCCTCCCATCTGTAAATCTATGTCATCCATGCTATTTTGGTGTTCAGAAATATAACTAGACTATTCAAGAGTTCAAGAGGGGTTGAAGGGAGTTCAAGGGAAGTCTTGTTCAATTGGACCTTATCTTCTTGCAAATACAATAAATAAAATCCATATAATCCGTACATTTTTGGTCTTTTTGGGGTTTTACCCCAGTGTTTTGAGGAATCACCAGGACTCTGAATCACTAGTCATTTGTGGAGCTTTCCTCCTGCAGACTCCCATAACAGAGATTTCCTTTCTAGATTCATATTGATTTCCCCATGAATGAGGTTATACAGGAAGTATTTGATAGAAGTGTGTTTACAGTAAATCACACTGGGAGAACGAAGCCAACTATGTGTTGAGTCCTTCCTCTTAATGGTCAATAACACAGTGGGCTGAGAAAGAAGGAGAGAAAGACAAAGAGAGGAACCATTCAACTACTTGGTGTTTATTGATGTGTGGTGTGGGACTTTAGAGAGGGACTGAGCTAGTCTGGACTCTAGTGGACTGAGGAGAGGTCAGGACTTGGTCTGATCTGTTTTGGTCTCTAGCAGTGCAGAGTGCAGTACAGTCCTAGGAGGACTGTTGGTACACAGCACATGGCTCTGGAAGTATTTCTCACACAGCGCTCAGACTAACCACTGCACTCTTAGTAACTATCTGCTAAAACCTGCCAGGAATGTGTTACTGACTCAGGGGAGCTAAGCCTTGTGCTAGGGCATGGTGTGCAGGAGTTATCTGCATGTTTCTGGGCCTCGTTATTCCACCCTTCACTACCAGGCCCCGTTCTGTAGTACATCTAGATATGACTCTCCCTCATGTGTTTTTGCCATTCTTCATGGCTTTATAAGATATTATCACTGAAATGCACTGTCATGCCCTCATTGACTGGATACCCAATTTTTTAACCTTTATTTAACTAGGCAAGTCACTTAAGGATAAATTCTTATTTACAATGACAGCTGCTGAACAGTGGGTTAACTGCCTTGTTCAGGGGCAGAACAACAGATTTTTAACTTGGCAGCTCAGGGATTTTGATCTAGCAACCTTTCGTTTACTGGCCCAACGCTCTAACCACTAGGCTACCTACCTATTGTCTGGCATGCAAACCTTATGGAGTGTTAACAAATTTTGCTAAATGTTTACTTGTGTTTTATAAATGGAACAACAAGGATGCAACAGGTTGCTTGTTTTCATCACGCTATTTCCTCTAAAGCGAGGCTGTAGCATTTCAAACAGTTTCATATTTAGCCAGGGTCCTAAATGAAAAGCAGCATTACTGAATAAATGGGGGATTGTGAAATTGGATGGGATATCCCCCCTTTCCCTCTCATTGTGGTTAGAGACTTGTCTTCTCTCGGCTCCCCTTGAGAGGCGGCTTTGAAGGGAAGCAGGGTTGTGCTCGGCTCATCCACATTCTCTCTGGTTTTAAATATGAAGAGCTGGGACTGTTTTCTTTATACAGAGGGCCTGTTGTAGCCTGGGCCTATGCTGCTGTCAATTCTGTTCATTCTTCAATTAGACAAGCTCTTCATAAGGCTTATTCTGAAGAGCAGCATGTCTAAGCCGCACCCTCAAGACATGGGTTTCTGGGCTTTTGGCATGACGCTTTGCACTGTATAAATGCTCACAACAGGGTCCCCATTGTTAGCATACCACGGTCTGTGACAAAAAAGCATATAGGGATATCCCTGTAAAAACATGTTCCTTTGAAAATGGTGGAAACATTAAAAAAAGTATCCTCAATATTCCGCGAAGAGTTGACAGGTCGTATATAAGACTGCTTTTTTCCTGCTTTGTGGAATCTGAATCTTTTCACAAATAGGGAGACCTTCTCTTTCAAGGTGACGAGACCAACATGATCAAACACATGGAGACCACAATTAGAGGGCCACGCCAGGATCAATCGTCAGACCTTAAATTGGGGTTGAGGAGTCGTCTGGGTATGAACAAGTAGCACTGGGCCCAGACATTTCTGACCTGTCAGCCTCCATGACCTCTCACCTCCCAGAGCTGGAGCCTATAGGTGAGATGGCCCCATGGCCTCTCACCTCCCAGAGCTGCAGCCTATAGGTGAGATGGCCTCCATGGCCTCTCACCTCCCAGAGCTGGAGCCTATAGGTGAGATGGCCTCCATGGCCTCTCACCTCCCAGAGCTGGAGCCTATAGGTGAGATGGCCTCCATGGCCTCTCACCTCCCAGAGCTGGAGCCTATAGGTGAGATGGCCTCCATGGCCTCTCACCTCCCAGAGCTGGAGCCTATAGGTGAGATGGCCCCATGGCCTCTCACCTCCCAGAGCTGGAGCCTATAGGTGAGATGGCCTCCATGGCCTCTCACCTCCCAGAGCTGGAGCCTATAGGTGAGATGGCCTCCATGGCCTCTCACCTCCCAGAGCTGGAGCCTATAGGTGAGATGGCCTCCATGGCCTCTCACCTCCCAGAGCTGGAGCCTATAGGTGAGATGGCCCCATGGCCTCTCACCTCCCAGAGCTGGAGCCTATAGGTGAGATGGCCTCCATGGCCTCTCACCTCCCAGAGCTGGAGCCTATAGGTGAGATGGCCTCCATGGCCTCTCACCTCCCAGAGCTGGAGCCTATAGGTGAGATGGCCTCCATGGCCTCTCACCTCCCAGAGCTGGAGCCTATAGGTGAGATGGCCCCCATGGCCCCCAGACGTAGCAGTCAGGCTGCTGCTTGAAGGAGCGTTGGAGAGATGACATTACAACAATGCGGGAATGAGATTAGAGTGATGGCTGATGGGAGAGATGACCTCCTGTCACGCCCTGACCTTAGATATCTCTGTTTTTCTATATATTTTGGTTAGGTCAGGGTGTGACTAAGGTGGGTACGCTAGTTTTGTATGTCTAGGGTTTTTGTATGTCTAGGGTTTTTGTATGTCTAGGGGTGTTGTATGTCTAGGGGTTTTGTATGTCTATGTTGGCCTGATATGGTTCCCAATCAGAGACAGCTGTTTATCGTTGTCTCTGATTGGGGATCATATTTATGTAGCCATTTTCCCATGGTTATTCGTGGGATCTTGTCTACATTGAGTTGCCTGAGTGCACACCTGTAGCTTCACGTTTCGTTTATGCTTTATTGTTTTGTTTTGGTGAGTTTCAGTTTATTAAAAATATGTGGAACTCTATTCACGCTGCGCCTTGGTCTCATCATTACGACGATCGCGACACCTCCCCTGTTCTAGAATCTACCTGGGATCGTACTCCTTGAACTGGCCAGGGGTGTCGAGCTGTGACTCACTCCCCTTCTTTGATTTATTGCTGTGAAGTTCAAAACTTGGACGGATGCGTCCTGTGGCTGTGTTGTGTGAACCAAGGCTCTAACCTGCTTACAGGTTATACAGTGCCTTCGGAAAGTATTCAGACCCCTTGACTTTTTCCACATTTCGTTACGTTACAGCCTTATTCTAAAATAGATTAAATAAATCAGCAATCTACAAACAATACCCCATAATGACAAACCCGAAAACAGGTTTTTACACATTTTTGCAAATGTGTTAAAAATAAAAAACAGAAATACTTTATTTACATAGGTATTGAGACCCTTTGCTATGAGACTCGAAATTGAGCTCAGGTGCATCCTGTTTCCATGAAGCATCCTTGAGATGTTTCTACAACTTGGAGTTCACCTGTGGTAAATTCAATTGATTGGACATGATTGGGAAAGGCACACACCTGTTTATATAAGGTCCCACAGTTGACAGTGCATGTCAGAGCAAAAACCAAGCCATGAGGTCGAAGGAATTGTAGAGCTCCGAGACAGGGTTGTATCGAGGCACAGATCTGGGGAAGAGTATCAAAACATTTCTGCAGCATTGAAGGTCCCCAAGAACAAAGTGGCCTCCATCATTCTTAAATGGAAGAAGTTTGGAACCACCAACACTCTTCCTAGAGCTGGCCGCCCAGCCAAACTGAGCAATCGGTGGAGAAGGGCCTTGGTCAGGGAAGTGACCAATAACCCTATGGTCACTCTGACAGAGCTCTAGAGTTCCTCTGTGGAGATGGGAGAACCTTCCAATAGGATAACGACCCTAAGCACACAGCCAGGACAACACAAGAGTGGCTTCGGGACAAGTCTTTGAATGTACTTGAGTGGCCCAGCCAGAGCCCAGACTTGAATCTGATTGAACATCTCCGAAGAGATGTAAAAATAGCTGTTCAGCGACGCTCCCCATCGAACTTGACAGAGCTTGAGTGGATCTGCAGAGAAGAATGGGAGAAAGTCCCCAAATACAGGTGAGCCAAGCTTGCAGCATCAAACCCAAGACGACTCAAGGCTGTAATCGCTGCCAAAGGTGCTTCAACAAAGTACTAAGTAAAGGGTCGGAATACTTATGTAAATGTGATATTTCTGATGTTTATAATTTTTTATACATTTGCTAACATTTGGGGTATTGTGTGTAGATTGATGAGGAAAAAAACTATTCAATCAATTTTAGAATATGGCTGTGACTTAACAAAATGTGGAAAAAGTCAAGGAGTCTGAATACTTTCCGAATGCGCTGTACATTGTGTAGGGTGTACGATCGTACACATTTAGGAAGTTCATTTCAACATCATAATCAAAGTGGATTTGTCTCTTTTTCTGACGAACATCAAAATGAATCACAATCATCATCAAATTACAACAGCTTCATTAAACCCCTACAACTCATCCAGAACGCCGCAGCCCGTCTGGTGTTCAACCTTCCCAAGTTCTCTCACGTCACCCCGCTCCTCCGCTCTCTCCACTGGCTTCCAGTTGAAGCTCGCATCCGCTACAAGACCATGGTGCTTGCCTACGGAGCTGTGAGGGGAACGGCACCTCAGTACCTCCAGGCTCTGATCAGGCCCTACACCCAAACAAGGGCACTGCGTTCATCCACCTCTGGCCTGCTCGCCTCCCTACCACTGAGGAAGTACAGTTCCCGCTCAGCCCAGTCAAAACTGTTCGCTGCTCTGGCCCCCCAATGGTGGAACAAACTCCCTCACGACGCCAGGACAGCGGAGTCAATCACCACCTTCCGGAGACACCTGAAACCCCACCTCTTTAAGGAATACCTAGGATAGGATAAAGTAATCCTTCTCACCCCCCCCCCCCCTTAAAAGATCTAGATGCACTATTGTAAAGTGGCTGTTCCACTGGATGTCATAAGGTGAATGCACCAATTTGTAAGTCGCTCTGGATAAGAGCGTCTGCTAAATGACTTAAATGTAAATGTTAAATGTAAATGTTATAGGCCTACACTAAAACCTGGCTTCAGCCTGCTCAAAGATCCGCAGGTTTGACAATTGAGCAAATCGATACCCAGTAACACAGGGGTCTTCAAACTTTTCTTGCCCAGGAACTGCCGCCCAGGCAAACCGGCGACCCAGGGACCCCTATCATGAAAAAAAAAAAAAATTATCATGTCTTATCATCAGGTGAATGATAATGCCAAGGAGAAATCTACATTTAAAATGAATAGGTACAGTTGAAGTCGCAAGTTTACATACACTTAGGTTGGGGTCATTAAAACTCGTTTTTCAACCACTCAACAAATTTCTTGTTAACAAACTATAGTTTTGGCAAGTTGGATAGGACATCTACTTTGTGCATGACACAAGTAATTTTTCCAACAATCATTTACAGACAGATTATTTAACTTATAATTCACTGTATCGCAATTCCAGTGGGTCAGAAGTTTACATACACTAAGTTGAATGTGCCTTTGGACAGCTTGGAAAATTCTAGAAAATTATGCCATGGCTTTAGAAGCTTCTGATAGGCTAATTGACATCATTTAAGTAAATTGAAGGTGTACATGTGAATGTATTTCAAGGCCTACCTTCAAACTCAGTGCCTCTTTGCTTGACATCATGGGAAAATCAAAAGAAATCAGCCAAGACCTCAGAAGAAAATTGTAGACCTCCATAAGTCTGGTTCATCCTTGGGAGAAATTTCCAAACGCCTGAAGGTACCACGTTCATCTGCACAAACAATAGTACGAAAGTATAAACACCATGGGACCACGCAGCCGTCATACCGCTCAGGAAGGAGATGCGTTCTGTCTCCTAGGGATGAATGTACTTTGGTGCGAAAAGTGCAAATCAATCCCAGAACAGCAGCAAAGGACCTTGTGAAGATGCTGGAGGAAACAGGTACAAAAGTATCTATATCCACAGTAAAACAAGTGCTATATCGACATAACCTGGAAGGCTGCTCAGCAAGGAATAAGCCACTGCTCCAAAACCGCCATAAAAAAGCCAGACTACGGTTTGCAACTACACATGGGAACAAAGATCGTACTTTTTGGAGAAATGTCCTCTGGTCTGATGAAACAAAAATAGAACTGTTTGGCCATAATGTTTGGAGGAAAAAGGGGGAGGCTTGCAAGCCGAAGAACACCATCCCAACCGTGAAGCACGGGGGTGGCAGCATCATGTTGTGGGGGTGCTTTGCTACAGGAGGGACTGGTGCACTTCACAAAATAGATGGCATCATGAGGTAGGAAAACTATGTGGATATATTGAAGCAACATCTCAAGACATCAGTCAGGAAGTTAAAGCTTGGTTGCAAATGGGTCTTCCAAATGGACAATGACCCCAAGCATACTTCCAAAGTTGTGGCAAAATGGCTTAAGGACAACAAAGTCAAGGTATTGGAGTGGCCATCCCAAAGCCCTGACCACAATCCTATAGAAAATTTGTGGGCAGAACTGAAAAAGCGTGTGCGAGCGAGCGAGGCCTACAACCTGACTTCGTTACACCAGCTCTGTCAGGAGAAATGGCCCAAAATTGACCCAACTTATTGTGGGAAGCTTATGGAAGGCTACCCGACACGTTTGACGCAAGTTAAACAATTTAAGGGCAATGCTACCAAATAGTAATTGACTGTATGTAAACTTCTGACCCACTGGGAATGTGATGAAAGAAATAAAAGCTGAAATAAATCATTCTCTCTACTATTATTCTGACATTTCACATTCTTAAAATAAAGTGGTGATTCTAACTGACCTATAACAGGGAATTTTTACTATGATTAAATGTCAGGAATTGTGAAAAACTGAGTTTAAATTTATTTGGCTAAGGTGTATGTAAACTTCCGACTTCAACTGTAGATAGCAGCTGTTTAGCTGGTTAAACAAAGGTTAGCTATGTGTTGGCAAAATGAATGACCAAGTCAAGAAAGTTTATCAGCAGCCAGTGGTACTTGCCGCAACTGGTACTTGCGGGTGATTTTTTAAAATAAAATAAATGTTTATTTTACCACTTTTAGAAAAAATATCTACTGTATATTACAGCGGACACCCTGCAGTAACTCTGCGGACCCGTTGAATACCCTGCAGTAACAGACAGAAAGTTTGTAACATCTTGCAGCATGACAAGTAACACAGAGCAGCAGTGGTGAAAGGAAGTGCTGAGTCTGACTGGATCACTGATCATCAGTAATACAGGAGCAACATAGCAAATTACCAGCAGTAGCCTCATAAACGTGCGTCCACCAGACCTTTGAAAGCCTAATTTTTCATAATTTCCCGTCAGAGTCGCGAGACACCGTCCTATGTGGGGGAAAGGAGGAGAAGGGAGGGGGGAACGGAGGAGGAGGGAGGGAAGCGAGAAAGAGGGAGGATGAGAGGGAGAAATTGAATGAGGGACAGAGAGTGAAGAGACGAGAGGATCCTCCAAAAAACTAAGCAAGCGAAACTGCAGAGCGAATGTGCACTGTTCGAGCGCCGCACTGGTTTCTTTCCCTCCCTGAGCTCCTTTCTCATCTAGTTTTGTATCATACAGTTCTGTGGCGGAGGCAAGGGGGTCTCTGCTCTGAAAGATGGACCATTTAAAGAGGACAGCGGCGTGCAGGAGACTACCGCTATTTCTTATAATAATGTTCCACGCAACTACGGCACAAGCTGGTAAAGTATATGTTGGAATGCACCTGCTAATAAACAAAGTGATCGTTTCATTGTATGGATTGACAAGGGTAGTGGACCCTTTTATTCATTTTCTTTGTTGATAATAGGCTACAACAGTTCATGTTCGGTTATCTTGCTACCCCATTTCTTTATAGAAAGTTCTGGACACTTCAACAGAAACCAAACAAAAGTATACAAGGTGTGAATTTGGTCGCAACTTCGCACTCGTTAATATTTTGTTAGCCGCATAATAATGTAATTATAAAAGGCTCCGTATGATCTCATTGGATATTTGGCGATGCTGGATTGAATTTGTCCACTGGGTTGCTCCGGCTCGGGATTAATTTCGAAAGCAGTATTTAATGCTTTGTTAAACCCCTTAAAATAATACAAGTTGTAACTCTCCCCCTCGCTGTATTTTGGCATTTTAAAGTATTTTTTTTATGTAAAGCAAAAAAATTATAAATCAAGAAGTCTAAGTTTTATAAATGAAGCATTATTCATAATGTATAGCCTATTCTGTGCGTCACTGCGCATTGGCGGTGTGTGTGATGGATGGTTACCTCAGTTTGTCAAATTTCTCTCATTGCAAGTTAATCATAATAATTTAGCATCGTTTTGTTTTTGCATATTAATGTGTCCTCTAACCCATGTCCATTCTTGTATGCTTCATCCATTTGGATGTTGGGCTCAGTTTTCTCTGTGAGTGAGGGGGGAAGCGATTACCCCTGGAACACTCTGATGTCATGTTTGTGTTTGCTTGTGACCGGTGTCGGTTTACTGTGAAACGGTTTAATGTTGGTTTTAGAAGGAGGTGAATGGCAGAACACTGACCGACCTGAGTAGATTAAAATTCTTGTCATGGAGCTGTTTAAAAAGTGCTCACATAGACTTCACGAAAAGGAGTTTAGTATGACTATTCATCATAAAAAACTGTCTAAGAGCCATTTGCTAAACATGTATTAATTCATAACACATTTTGTTGTTTGTCACAGTGTTGTTCTTGTGTAATTGGTATGGTAAGATGGAGATGGAGAATTTCAGTTTCCCTATTAACCTTTATGTCTAACTTTATTCATTTGATATTCTAGATCCAGCTCATTTAATATAACAGATTTTAATAGGATTAGATACTATGGAGGAAATAAGGTATTATTGAGAATTTGGGTTTTGGGTTTTGACCAGCTGCAAAAATAGTGTATGCACACCCTGATTGGAAGGAGCTGATTTCTGTTGCTTTTAGTTCTGGAGCCATGACAACATGCCTCCATGTTCTACCTACTTAACAAAGATATGGTGAGGCCTGTCTATGTCTGTGGCCTGATCACAGGCTTATGGGCATGCTCAGCTGCCACTGCAGGTATGAAGCCATTATACAGTTCCTTCGGAAAGTATTCAGACCCCTAGACTTTTTCCACATTTTGTTAAGTTACAGCCTTATTCTAAATTGAATTTAAAAAAATCCACAACAATCTACACACAATACCCCATAATGACAAACCCGAAAACAGGTTTTTAGAAATGTTTGCTAATTTATTAAAAATGAAAAACAGAAATATCTTATTTAAATAAGTATTCAGACCCTTTGCTATGAGACTCGAAATTGAGCTCAGGTGCATCCTGTTTCCATTGATCATCCTTGAGATGTTTCTACAACTTGATTGGAGTCCACCTGTGGTAAATTCAATTGATTGGACATGATTTGAAAAGGCACACACCTGTGTATACAAGGTCCCACAGTTGACAGTGCATGTCAGAGTAAAAACCAAGCCATGAGGTTGAAGGAATTGTCCGTAGAGCTCAGAGACAGGATTGTGTCAAGGCACAGATCTGGAGAAGGGTACCAAAACATTTCTGCAGCATTGAAGGTCCCCAAGAACACAGTGGCCTCCATCATTCTTAAATGGAAGAAGTTTGGAACCACCAAGACTCTTCCTAGAGCTGGCTGCCCTGGCCAAACTGAGCGATTGGGGGAGAAGGGCCTTGGTCAGAGAGGTAACCAAGAACCCGCTGGTCACTTTGACAGAGCTCTAGAGTTCCTCTGTGAAGATGGGAGAACCTTCCAGAAGGACAACCATCTCTGCAGCACTCCACCAATCAGGGCTTTATGGTAGAGTGGCCAGACGGAAGCCACTCCTCAGTAAAAGGCACATGACAGCCCACTTGGAGTTTGCCAAAAGTTGCCGAAAGACTCTCAGACCATGAGAAACAAGATTCTCTGGTCTGATGAAACCAAGATTGAAATCTTTGACCTGAATGCCAAGCATTACATCTGGAGGAAATATGGTGGTGGCAGAATCATGCTGTGGGGATGTTTTTCAGCAGCTGGGACTGGGAGACTAGTCAGGATCGAGGCAAAGATGAACGGAGCAAAGTACAGAGAGATCCTTGATGAAAACCTGCTCCAGAGCACTCAGGACCTCAGAATGGGGAGAAGGTTCAGCTTCTAACAGGACAACAACCCTAAGCACACAGCCAAGACAACACAGGAGTGGCTTCGGGACAAGTCTCTGAATGTCCTTGAGTGACCCAGCCAGAGCCCAGATTTAAACCTGATCGAACATCTCTGGAGAGACCTGAAAATAGCTGTGCAGCAACTCTCCCCGTCCAACCTTACAGAGCTTGAGAGGATCTGCAGAGAAGAATGGGAGAAACTTCCCAAATACAGGTGTGCCAAGCTTGTAGTGTCATACCAAAGAAGACTTGAGGCTGTAATCGCTGCAAAAGGTGCTTCAACAAAGTACTGAGTAAAGGGTCTGAAAACTTATGTAAATTTAATATTTCAGTTTTTTATTTAACAAATTTGCCAACATTTCTAAAAACCTGTTTTTGCTTTGTCATTATGAGGTATTGTGTGTAGATTGATGAGGGAAAAAACTATTTAATCAATTTTAGAATAAGGCTGTAACGTAACAAAATGTGGAAAAAGTCAAGGGGTCTGAATACTTTCCGAATGCACTGTATAATACTACCAATAAAAACTTGACAGTTTGAACTGAGAGTCTGAACTCAACTAGACGTCTGCCACACGTGGGCTATTAGGCCTGCTATGAGCAGCAATAAAGCTATGCCCTCTGGTAGTGTTTTTTTTGTGTGTGTCTTAGACCCGCAGCATTTGACTGTTTCCTTGCAAGTGCTCCATTATAGAGGCTAGACTTTACCGCCAAATGCTTACTTATTTCAGACCCTGTTGTTCGTGTTGCTGTGTTTGTGTTGTCTGTAATGAGGGGTGATATTGTGAGTCAGAGAATAATATGATGGCTTGAACGTGTTGGAGCTGTGGGGAATTGCACGGTGTTGCTCTGCTGTGCTGATATGACAGTACAGGATAAGTGATGGTGTTTGATGATGTGTGGACTGGGCCAGTATGAGTGGGAGAATGTTTTCACATGTGCCTGGGAGAGCATCAAGACTGTGCTTTGTAGTCATGTTTGACGACAGGAAGAGAGACATTCTTGCACACGTCCACAGTTGGTGACTCCTCTGTTCCTCGGCCCCTCCTCGGCCCCTCCTCTGTTCCTCAGCCCCTCCTCTGTTCCTCGGCCCCTCCTCTGTTCCTCGGCCCCTCCTCTGTTCCTCGGCCCCTTCACGTTTTTTCAATCTCTCCTTTCTTTTCTCTTCTTTTTCTTTTGCTGTTAAAAGACACAGGAAAGAGGGGGTTTGTTTCAATTTCATATGCTGCATCTCCTCCTCATCTACATTCTCCTCCCTTCCTGTGTCCCCTCTCTGTGTCCCCCCCGCCTCCCCCCACCTTCCCCGCCCTGGCAGTATGACCGAGGGGAATTCACGCGTGCAGTCCCCTCTCTGAATCCCATTTGATCCTGCCGCCTTGCTGATCCTGCACCAGACTCCCAGAGGAGAGGACAAGTCATGTTCCTCTTTGATCACGCTACAAATGAGCCTGGGAAAATAGAAACCAATGAAAAAAGAGGACCATTTTAGAAAGAAACTAAAAAGAGGAGAGGAAAGTTTGATGGCTGTTAGTGCTATCAGCATCCGCTGTCACAGGAATCATGTTCCTAATGGAAAGAATTGAAACATGAAAAGATGCTGATGTGCTTGTTATTATCTCCACCTGAAACAAAGACATGTCTCCGCTGGTCTGTTGGTGTGGATCTTGGCTGCCATTTTGCCTTTTTCTGCAAAACTGTTAGGAATAGGAATCCTCTGACATCCAGGATGTGTAAATAATATCAAACATCTCTGTCACAAAACTGTTAGGAATAGGAATCCCCTGACATCCAGGATGTGTAAATAATATCAAACATCTCTGTCACAAAACTGTTAGGAATAGGAATCCTCTGACATCCAGGATGTGTAAATAATATCAAACATCTCTGTCACAAAACTGTTAGGAATAGGAATCCTCTGACATCCAGGATGTGTAAATAATATCAAACATCTCTGTCACAAAACTGTTAGGAATAGGAATCCCCTGACATCCAATATGTGTAAATAATATCAAACATCTCTGTCACAAATCTATACTAAGCAATAAACATCTGGCTTCCAGAAACAGAACAAGAAGAGGCACTCTTCCCCAGCCCAGCTACGGGTCTCTATGAGAAACAGAACAAGAATAAACACTCTTCCCCCAGCCCAGCTACGGGTCTCTATGAGAAACAGAACAAGAAGAAGCACTCTTCCCCCAGCCCAGCTACGGGTCCCTATGAGAAACAGAACAAGAATAAACACTCTTCCCCCAGCCCAGCTACGGGTCTCTATGAGAAACAGAACAAGAAGAAGCACTCTTCCCCCAGCCCAGCTACGGGTCTCTATGAGAAACAGAACAAGAATAAACACTCTTCCCCCAGCCCAGCTACGGGTCTCTATGAGAAACAGAACAAGAAGAAGCACTCTTCCCCCAGCCCAGCTACGGGTCTCTATGAGAAACAGAACAAGAAGAGGCACTCTTCCCCCAGCCCAGCTACGGGTCTCTATGAGAAACAGAACAAGAAGAGGCACTCTTCCCCCAGCCCAGCTACGGGTCTCTATGAGAAACAGAACAAGAAGAGGCACTCTTCCCCCAGCCCAGCTACGGGTCTCTATGAGAAACAGAACAAGAAGAAGCACTCTTCCCCCAGCCCAGCTACGGGTCTCTATGAGAAACAGAACAAGAAGAGGCACTCTTCCCCCAGCCCAGCTACGGGTCTCTATGAGAAACAGAACAAGAAGAGGCACTCTTCCCCCAGCCCAGCTACGGGTCTCTATGAGAAACAGAACAAGAAGAGGCACTCTTCCCCCAGCCCAGCTACGGGTCTCTATGAGAAACAGAACAAGAAGAAGCACTCTTCCCCCAGCCCAGCTACGGGTCTCTATGAGAAACAGAACAAGAAGAGGCACTCTTCCCCCAGCCCAGCTACGGGTCTCTATGAGAAACAGAACAAGAAGAAGCACTCTTCCCCCAGCCCAGCTACGGGTCCCTATGAGAAACAGAACAAGAATAAACACTCTTCCCCCAGCCCAGCTACGGGTCCCTATGAGAAACAGAACAAGAATAAACACTCTTCCCCCAGCCCAGCTACGGGTCTCTATGAGAAACAGAACAAGAAGAGGCACTCTTCCCCCAGCCCAGCTACGGGTCTCTATGAGAAACAGAACAAGAAGAAGCACTCTTCCCCCAGCCCAGCTACGGGTCTCTATGAGAAACAGAACAAGAAGAGGCACTCTTCCCCCAGCCCAGCTACGGGTCTCTATGAGAAACAGAACAAGAAGAGGCACTCTTCCCCCAGCCCAGCTACGGGTCTCTATGAGAAACAGAACAAGAATAGGCACTCTTCCCCCAGCCCAGCTACGGGTCTCTATGAGAAACAGAACAAGAAGAGGCACTCTTCCCCCAGCCCAGCTACGGGTCTCTATGAGAAACAGAACAAGAAGAAGCACTCTTCCCCAGCCCAGCTACGGGTCTCTATGAGAAACAGAACAATAAGTAGCACTCTTCCCCCAGCCCAGCTATGGGTCTCTATGAGAAACAGAACAAGAAGAGGCACTCTTCCCCAGCCCAGCTACGGGTCTCTATGAGAAACAGAACAAGAAGAAGCACTCTTCCCCCAGCCCAGCTACGGGTCTCTATGAGAAACAGAACAAGAAGAGGCACTCTTCCCCCAGCCCAGCTACGGGTCTCTATGAGAAACAGAACAAGAAGAGGCACTCTTCCCCCAGCCCAGCTACGGGTCTCTATGAGAAACAGAACAAGAAGAAGCACTCTTCCCCCAGCCCAGCTACGGGTCTCTATGAGAAACAGAACAAGAAGAGGCACTCTTCCCCCAGCCCAGCTACGGGTCTCTATGAGAAACAGAACAAGAAGAGGCACTCTTCCCCCAGCCCAGCTACGGGTCTCTATGAGAAACAGAACAAGAAGAGGCACTCTTCCCCAGCCCAGCTACGGGTCTCTATGAGAAACAGAACAAGAAGAGGCACTCTTCCCCCAGCCCAGCTACGGGTCCCTATGAGAAACAGAACAAGAAGAAGCACTCTTCCCCCAGCCCAGCTACGGGTCTCTATGAGAAACAGAACAAGAAGAGGCACTCTTCCCCAGCCCAGCTACGGGTCTCTATGAGAAACAGAACAAGAAGAAGCACTCTTCCCCCAGCCCAGCTACGGGTCTCTATGAGAAACAGAACAAGAAGAGGCACTCTTCCCCCAGCCCAGCTACGGGTCTCTATGAGAAACAGAACAAGAAGAGGCACTCTTCCCCAGCCCAGCTACGGGTCTCTATGAGAAACAGAACAAGAAGAAGCACTCTTCCCCCAGCCCCGCTACGGGTCTCTATGAGAAACAGAACAAGAAGAGGCACTCTTCCCCCAGCCCAGCTACGGGTCTCTATGAGAAACAGAACAAGAAGAGGCACTCTTCCCCAGCCCAGCTACGGGTCTCTATGAGAAACAGAACAAGAAGAAGCACTCTTCCCCCAGCCCAGCTACGGGTCTCTATGAGAAACAGAACAAGAAGAGGCACTCTTCCCCCAGCCCAGCTACGGGTCTCTATGAGAAACAGAACAAGAAGAGGCACTCTTCCCCCAGCCCAGCTACGGGTCTCTATGAGAAACAGAACAAGAAGAGGCACTCTTCCCCCAGCCCAGCTATGGGTCTCTATGAGAAACAGAACAAGAAGAGGCACTCTTCCCCCAGCCCAGCTACGGGTCTCTATGAGAAACAGAACAAGAAGAGGCACTCTTCCCCCAGCCCAGCTACGGGTCTCTATGAGAAACAGAACAAGAAGAGGCACTCTTCCCCCAGCCCAGCTACGGGTCTCTATGAGAAACAGAACAAGAAGAGGCACTCTTCCCCAGCCCAGCTATGGGTCTCTATGAGAAACAGAACAAGAAGAGGCACTCTTCCCCCAGCCCAGCTACGGGTCTCTATGAGAAACAGAACAAGAAGAAGCACTCTTCCCCAGCCCAGCTACGGGTCTCTATGAGAAACAGAACAATAAGTAGCACTCTTCCCCCAGCCCAGCTACGGGTCTCTATGAGAAACAGAACAAGAAGAAGCACTCTTCCCCAGCCCAGCTATGGGTCTCTATGAGAAACAGAACAAGAAGAAGCACTCTTCCCCCAGCCCAGCTACGGGTCTCTATGAGAAACAGAACAAGAAGAAGCACTCTTCCCCAGCCCAGCTACGGGTCTCTATGAGAAACAGAACAAGAAGAAGCACTCTTCCCCAGCCCAGCTACGGGTCTCTATGAGAAACAGAACAAGAAGAAGCACTCTTCCCCCAGCCCAGCTACGGGTCCCTATGAGAAACAGAACAAGAAGAAGCACTCTTCCCCCAGCCCAGCTACGGGTCCCTATGAGAAACAGAACAAGAAGAAGCACTCTTCCCCAGCCCAGCTACGGGTCTCTATGAGAAACAGAACAAGAAGAAGCACTCTTCCCCCAGCCCAGCTACGGGTCTCTATGTTTCAGAGCTTTAGACGGCTCGTGCCTCTCTTAGAAGAATGGTGATTGAGGCCCTCTCTGCACAAAGAGACCCATATGAAACAGTCCTCTCTCTCTGTGGTGTCCCCTAGCCTGTTATACAGGCCTTGATTCCAGGTTAAGCCTTATCAGAGCCATACATCATATGTTAACCTCCTAGGGAATCTTGACAGTTAGTTAGCTATCTGACCAAAACCGTCTTATCTTAACAATATACAAGTCAAATTATACTGATGGCCTGGCTGTTTTTACTTGGATACAACGTCCTCTTCATACGGTCCAGTCAGTGTCCATTACAGTAAGCACTGACACCAGGTAGTACACTTTAACAGGGCATATTGCAACGTGAGCCACAGTAAATCAGCTTTACAATAGCAAGACATGCATCAAGTTATCATCAACAACTGAGTGGAGTGAACAAAGAGAATCTGCCTGTACAACACAGGAGGCTGCTGATTGGAGAACGGCTCATAATAAAGGTTGGAATGGAGTAAAAGGAATGGCATCAAACACATGGAAACCATGGAAACCATGCATTTGATGTATTTCATACTATTGCACCTACTCCCCTCCAGCCATTACCACGAGCCCATCCTCCCCAATTAAATTGCCACCAACCTCCTGTGCTGTACAAGTACACATGTGCAATGCATGTAGTATGTTTGTGAAGGGAGGGAGTGGCATGTTTTGGTTGCCGGAGCTCTGGTATTGTACACCATGTTAACTCAATGTTAAGATATTGTAGAGAGTGATTGATTGTAAGAATTTACTGGAATTTGTTGTTTTTGTGTGTGTGTGTGGTGTGTGTGTGTGTGTGAGTGCAAGTGTCTCTGTGTGTGTGTGCGTGCGTGCGTGCGTGCGTGTGTGTGGTGTGTATGTGTGTGTGTCTCTGTGTGTGTGTGGTGTGTATGTGTGTGTGTCTCTGTGTGTGTGTGGTGTGTGTATAGTGGACAGAGAGAGAGTGCGAGCCCCGGAGCAGGTGTTTTCCTCTATGGGGCCAGCAGCAGAAGGCCAGTCTGGCCCTCATCTCATGCAGTGAGTAAACATCAGCAGAACAAACTGTGGCGCTAGAAGAATGTCAGGGAGACGTGCGATGAAGGGAGATGTGGAACCAAACTCCAATCTGTCCAGACAACACACACTCCTCCACACACATACTGACCATTAGCCTTGCCACTGAGATTAGCTACTGACCCACATTCACTACTCACAGAGTAATCCCTGTTACAAATATGCGAAGAGGTGGCAATGTAGAGACAAAACTGACCTGAATGAGACTCTTATTATGAGTGAGCTTGTACTGTACAGAACAGTATGGACTGGTAGCATATCAGTGAAAGAACCCACATGCTCAGATCCGTCAGGCTCACACATGTTCTGTCCGTGTTCCTGAGCTGTTGGAGCGTGGAGGAGTGTGTGTATTGTGTGTGTGTGTTGGAGCATGTAGGAGAGAGGAGAGCTAGGGTTCAGCAGCATAGCAGCAGCAGGCGGAGGATTCCACGTCGGTCTCCTACACAACCAATGGTTTGAATGGCTCCCCAGCTCCCCAGTGATAACTCAAAGCAGACCCAGTGCTAGCCCCTGTCCCACAGCCCAATCAACATGAAGCCTTCTTCCAACTCAACACATTCCTCTGTCTCCCCATGTAAACCTTTTAACAAGCTCCGTCCGCTTGATAGTGGACATATCTGATTCTCCGTTCCTCTAGCCTATCTCTCCTCCTCTGTTTGAAAGTGAGTAAAGAGTGGGTTTCACAGACAGGCCGATGATAGACAGACAAACGGACAGACAGGCCAATGATAGACAGACAAACGGACAGACAGACCGATGATAGACAGACAAACCGACAGACAGGCCAATGATAGACAGACAAACGGACAGACAGACCAATGATAGACAGACAAACGGACAGACAGGCCGATGATAGACAGACAAACGGACAGACAAGGATGGAGCAGCAGATTGAGTAGTCGACACAGACTGAGAGGCAGTAAAACAAACCACAATGTTTATTGACCTGATTTTATAGCGTGGGTTGGGTGCTATTATGTTTTTGTATTGTTACAAAGTGTGTTTTTGTGTGTACTGTGTGTGTATGTGCTCTCTTTGGTTGTTTATTCATTTGACTGGGTGTGTGTGTTCGGCTATAAGCCTATGTGTGTGTGTAGGCCTATGTGTGTGAGTAGGCCTATGTGTGTGAGTAGGCCTATGTGTGTGAGTAGGCTTTTGTGTGTGAGTAGGCCTATATGTGTGAGTAGGCCTATGTGTGTGAGTAGGCCTATGTGTGTGAGTAGGCCTATGTGTGTGAGTTGGCCTATGAGTGTGAGTAGGCCTATGTGCTCATTCAAACTGTATTTAGAATGTGGTTTAATGTTGATGAATGTGGACTCGAGTGTGTGTGGTGGTGTAGGAGCATGTTTCTGTTTTTTTGTTCCCCCTCCCCTCGCTTCTCCTCGCCTGAGCACCTCTGCTGTCCACACCACAGTGACCCATGACCTATAGAGGGTCAGAGGTCAGTCTTAGGGTCATTTGATTTAATTCTATCCCCTCTTGGAGGTTCTGAGCGATGCTGTCTGTGCTGTTCTAGACACTTTCTCCTGACCCTCGCTTCTTCACTTTCACTGCCCATTAATCTGTATTCACTTATTACCAATCACCAACTGTTATGCAGGAACATCACTGAGGACTTTTAATGTAACATGACATGTTAAAAGGATGAAGCAAAGGATTATATAGGATTATGAAGGTCTGTGTCCATATACAAAGGCTTGACTTTCATATTGCCGTCCGGTACGTCCGGTAACAACTGCGTAATATGCAGATAAAGGCAGAGCGATCTGCATATCTCAAAACATCATACAGAACACCAAATCAAATTTGGATTCAAATGTTGTTTTCTGTCAAATTGTTGGTGCAATTGAATCAGTTGGATAGACCCTGGCCTGTCCATCTGGCACTCCAGGCAGGCACAATCAAACTCTCAAAGTAGTTGAAAGAAAATAAACAAACTCTAATGAATATCCCAAACGATCCCACATTACACCCAATGCAACTGGAACGGTTTCCTCAGCGCAGGGTGTGATGCTCTGGGAAATATACTCAGCCAAGTTTGTTTCTGCACTGTAAAAAAAATATGTTGAGTTTGCTCAACACAATAGCATTTGAAGATGATTCAACATAAAATTGTATGGCAACCAGCTGCAACAGGATTGTGAGTTTGCTCAACATGAGCTGAACCACCATACATTCTCAAGTTGAATTGTTGGTTCACACAACTTCAAATTTTAAGTTACTGTAAGTGAACATACAACTCAACTTGAGAATTTATTTTACCTTATTTGCACATTTTCCAGTGTGCCTTACCTTTCAGTGAATTGTAATTAGCACCAATGACTGTATTTGTTCCCGACCGAGACATGGTTGTTGTATTCAATAGCTTTCAGTACTGTAGCCTTCACCAAGTGTCTAAGTTAATACGTTATTTTTTTAATTAAAATCCTCCTCCACCAAACTTATCAATTGGCATTATGTATTGGGGCAGGTAGCGTTCTCCTGGCATCCGCCAAACCCAGATTTGTCCGTCGGACTGCCAGATGGTGAAGCGTGAATCATCACTCAAGAGAATGCTTTTCCACTGCTCCAGAGTCCAATGGCGGTGAGCTTTACACTACTCCAGCCGACGCTTGGCATTGTGCATGGTGATCTTAGGCTTGTCTCCCGATGAACAGTTTTTGTGCTGATGTTGCTTCCAGAGGTAGTGAGTGTTGCAAGGGAGGACAGATGATTTTTACACGCTACGCGCTTCAACTCTCATCTGTCCCGTTCTGTGAGCTTGTGTGGCCTACCACTTCGTGGCTGAGCCGTTGTTGCTCCTAGACGTTTCCACTTCACAATAACAACACTTACAGTTGACCGGAGAAAGGTGTTTGTTGGAAAGGTGGCATCCTATGATGGTTCCATGTTGAAAGTCATTGAGTTCTTTAGTAAGGCCATTCTACTGCCAATGTTTGTCTATGGAGATTGCATGGCCGTGTGCTCGATTTTATACACTTGTCAGCAACGGGTGTGGCTGAAATAGCCGAATCACTAATTTGAATGTGTGTCCACATACTTTTGCATATATAGTGTATATCATAAGGCCTTTCTTTGAGAGCCTAGTTTAAAAAAAAAATGTATTTCACCTTTATTTAACCAGGTAGGCCAGTTGAGAACAAGTTCTCATTTACAACTGCGACCTGGCCAAGATAAAGCAAAGCAGTGCGACACAAACAGCACAGAGTTACACATGGAATAAACAAACGTACAGTCAATAACACAATGAAAAAAGAAAAAAAACACCCAGGGGTGAAAGTAAGCTGGGAAGATACGGTACGGCGTCCCAGATACATAAATATTGGGGGTACGCCGTACCGGTACAACGTAAACCTACACAATAATTAACACAAAATGCCAAGAAAATATAGACCATTACACCATTATTTAACATTACCGCATGTCAGCCACATGAAAAATGAGAGAATTGACTTGAAACCCGGTGGTATAAGCTCCAAATTGTGTTGTGGAGGAGATGGGTGGCCTCTACCACGACGCGCGTGGACAGCAGTGGAAGCAATTCAGGCTACAAGTTTAGGCCTAATGACAATCTCAGAATGTCATTACAATACACATCTAAGTGTCTATCTCAGTAGCGGGTGTAATAAGTCCAACTACTAACAGATTAGATTTGTTTAGAAAAATGTATGTTATTTATGTTTGTGTAGCATAAGATTAATCAACAAATCAATGTACATGCAAAAACAGGTATTGAAACAAACAATTCTGAAAATCAACCAACAAATATGATAATAATAGTTAGTAATAATAGTCATTTTACTCAACAAGCTTGTTTAAATTCAGCTCACTTTGAGCAGAATTTGTTGAGTAAACAAACTTTAACACATTAGCTCAAATCCTTGACCTTTTGAAGTCCACTCAACTCACAGAATAACGCTGATAATACAATTGGTTAAATTGGCTTTTATACAGTATGGCCCTGATGCTCAGATGGAGAAATCCCCCGTTCATAGGCGTGATTGGGTTTGAACAATGTTAGAATTGTTAGAATTGTTAGAATTGTTGCCTTTTTTTCAGGAGTGGAAGTGGTCTGTGACTCATATCAGAGGGAAAGGAATGTCTTCAGAGAAGAGGTTGAATAGAGACCACTCTGATTACTTGTTCATGCATGATGCATGATAGAGGTTGTGGTGCTCAGTTGTATGCAGAGAAAGAGAGAGCGAAAAAGAGGGAGTTATAGTAGCACACTATGAAGCTGCTGGGAATGTCCTCAGAAAAGCCGTCGAGGACAGAGAACAAATGATGCCAATGTGTGATAGATATATGGAGATAGTGGCCAATGCAGGACATATATGAAGGGTGTTCGGTCTAGCACACTATTGTTGTGTAACATTAGCAGTGGACAGAGGGAGTTCTGTGAGCGAGGCTGTGTTAAGTGGGGCCTACTGAGGCCTGTTCTGTCTGTCAGCCAAGGCCGAGGAGAGGAGGACTAGAGAGGACAGTACTAACTGCCGTAGGGGAGACATGTTGTTCTCAGACACACACTGTCTGAGTGATTCATGGTCTTTGAGAGGAGGGGAACAGCAGGGAGGACCAGAAGAGGAGACATACAGACGGGAGGAAGAAGACCCAAATGTCACACGTGGGATGTGTGCTGTACACTCAGTGCCATGCTCGCCAGATGAGTGCTGGAATTTGGTGAGAGTGGAAAATATGTACAGTATGGCTGAACTCTGACCTTATGTGGCACTGGAAAACATATTGTTCTAACAAAGCACTCCTTTATCTGTATTTCTGCATGGCCACAACCACACATACAGTAGAATTCACATCACTCCAGTGTACTGTAGGTAGATGTGCTATATATATCACTCAGTCCAAGCTAGGGAGATCAAACACACTCTACATACACGTAATGACTCCAACAGGTAACGTGAGGTAAGGATTATTAGGAGGTCTAATGAGATTCAGACAGGTGATGCTGGCGGAGGAAGCATCGCTGCAGGACAGACAGGTAGATGGCAGACAGCGCCAGTCCTGTCACTGTTGATGTTGGGGCGGCTCCAGACCTCACATGGCCTCCTGCCAACTGCTCTGCTCGCCCAGGGATGCTTTACGACACCAGGCCAGGGGAGAGGAGAGGAGGAGAAGGAACATTCCCCAGGCCTGTGTAAATGCCCCCATGGAGCAACTGTTCCTGCTGTACTTGTGGGAACAATGGGGGCTCTGGGACAGTAGGGTAGGAGGCAGGAAGGGGTAGGGTAGGGGGGATGAGAGGTTAGCACTCAGCTGTCCGTCTGTGTCACTGCTGTGTTTGATTAGCCTCTGTCTGTTTGTGGTCCTGTCTGTTTTAGCCCTTTCATCCCCTCATTGATGAATTCCGTCCTTCTTGTTCCCAGAATGCTAGAGATAATCTGATCTCTGTCAGATATCGAATTCCATCTCTTGCAGTTGTATTGATTGCCGTCCAAAATAGTTGGATGTTTTATATTAATTTGAATATTTCTGAGTCTTTTTTGGCTGGTGTAGGCCGTCATTGTAAATAAGAATTTGTTCTTAACTGACTTGCCTAGTTAAATAAAGGTTAAATAAAAATAACTAAATAAAATATAGTATTGTTCTTTGTGAAACAAAGTTCTGAGGAGTATCTTTGTGTGTGTGTGTGTGTGTGTGTGTGTGTGTGTGTGTGTGTGTGTGTGTGTGTGTGTGTGTGTGTGTGTGTGTGTGTGTGTGTGTGTGTGTGTGTGTGTGTGTGTGTGTGTGTGTGTGTGTGTGTGTGTGTGTGTGTGTGTCTGGCACGTCATTGTGAAGATTGTGTCTTTCAGAAGAGGAATTTCTCCTGCTCTTCTCATTGTTTTCCCACATGGCGTTGCACATTTGGACTACTGTCTGAGGTCAAAGGTCAGATAGAAGGATGTCTGTACATTAGTCATGCGGATGTTATGTTTGGTTATGTATGCTGTGTTATGTTATACATTAGTTATACTTTACATAATATTTTTATGCCAAACAACTCTATGCACAAGGACTGAATTGAACCATTTCCAGTGAAAAAGACCCATTTAGTGGAAGAACTGTACAGATCTATTTTTATACGAACAAGTTTTCCAAAAATATCTGCTCCAAATGAAGATTCAAAGATGTTTGCAAAAAGAATGGGATGTCAACTATGACACGGCACCTTGAGTTTGAAAACATATATTTTGATTATTGAACTACAGTAAGTGAAGTGGATTAAAACCCGGTAACGGAATTACGGTAACGAAATGACGTCATGGTCCCTGATCTATTTTACACAGAAATGCAGAATTATGAATAGGAATGTCATTCTCCTTACATTCTCCTGGACATCACAGCGCAGCAGAGCACAGTAGAGTAGAGTTCAGTACAGTGCAGTAGAGTAGAGTACAGTAGAGTACGGTACAATACACTGTACTCTACTGTACTATACTCTACTTTTCTTTACTGTACTCTACTCACTGTACTGTAATGTACTGTACTGTGCTATCTTAAAGATATGTGGGTTTTTGGTAATGGAATTACAAGACAAAATATTCATATTAGTTGGCAGTGGTCTTTACGTCAACATTATTTCATTTTAATGTATTTCTAATACATTTTAAGACTTTTTTTGCTAGATGTTATCCGAATACATATTTTCCATCTGTTTGACAAGAAATCAAAGTCTTTACTTAGGCCTAATTTTTAGGATGAAAATTATTGAAAAATGTATCCATGCCTTAATTTCGCCAAAATATAGACTCTTAGCTTTCATTTGACACCCAATTTGATATGCTCCTATGAACTTCATGTTGGTGCTCATGGGTCCTTTTACATGGAAATGCTCAGTTTGGACAAGAGAGCCTTTGGGATTGGATAGTTTGGACAAGAGAGCCCATGTGATTGAAGAATTTGAACTAAAGAGCCTTTGGGATTGGATAGTTTAGACTAGACAAGAGAGCCCAGGGGATTGAAGAATTTGGACTAAAGAGCCTTTGGGATTGGATAGTTTGGACAAGAGAGCCCATGTGATTGAAGAATTTGGACTAAAGAGCCTTTGGGATTGGATAGTTTGGACAAGACTGAGTGATTGAGTTATTGTTGTTTTGAGTCCAGTTGTCAGGTGTTTTGAGTCTGTCTGTAACACAGCACTCCAAAGGCCTGTCGTAATTAGACCCATGCTGCTGCAGATTAAAATGCTGTTCTGGCTGTTCCAAACATCATTGCCTTATGACCTCTGTGTGTGTGTGTGTGTGTGTGTGTGTGTGTGTGTGTGTGTGTGTGTGTGTGTGTGTGTGTGTGTGTGTGTGTGTGTGTGTGTGTGTGTGTGTGTGTGTGTGTGTGTGTGTGTGTGTGTGTGTGTGTGTGTGTGTGTGTGTGTGTATGCACGCCATGTGTGCGCGCCGTATGTGTGTGACCAGCTTGACCTGATAAATTATTCACTGACATTTACTTCTTGGTTCATGGCAGGGCAATTAGGCTGGATTTGAAAAGACATCATAAATGTCTATGTGTGGGCGAGGGCAGGCGAGGACTGTGGGAATGAGCATCAGCATGAGTAAGGCTGTCACTGTGTGCGTAAGCTCAGACAGTTGTGTTTGTTAGGAGCAAGCAGCAACTCCTGTAATTAAATCATTTATAGGGATTGTTTATGACTCTCATATCAAAGTAGAATTTAAGCTGCTCTGTCTTACGGACCTTTAAATCAGTACCTGATGTTTTAATTGTGTTTCAGACTCAGTCTGGATTTAATTCACAGCTTAACCTATTTACAGTGCAGCCTGTTACCATTCTATGGGTGCTCTGTGGGTGAGATCTGAGCTGCTGTGAATAAAAGGTCTCTGCTATGCAAATAAATAATACCATAAAAGCTAACAGGGTGATTTTCTGCAAGCAGCGAGTGGGCACTGGTTAAACTCTCACCACATGTTGAATTAACAGAGAGAAGAAAAGTAGAAATTGTAGCATGGGGACAGGAGGGGAGAGAAAGAGCTACAGGGGGCAACTTCAATTTAGGATCCTCATTTTAAATGGCTGGAATGCTCAATTCTGCGTTGCCAGTCTCCCCATAAGCTCTGTGTGTGTGTGTCTGTGTTAGGGCTGGAAATGGCCAGGGACCTCACAAGACGATATTATCACAATACTTAGGTATCGATACAATGATTTGCGATTTTCACAACTCTATATGTATTGCGATTCGATACTGCGATTTTATTGCGATTCGACGTTCCAAACACATTGCTTTTTATATGTCTGCCGCAGAGGGACAAGAGAGAGCATGAGAAAATGAGTTTTGATCAGTTAGGGAAATAAAAGTGTTGGAAACATGTTGGCTCACTGTTTAAAAAGAACAAGCTATAGGATGAAAAAGTTTTGGCGCAGGTACAGCCAGCTGACAAGTGCTAGCTAACGCTACCTAGCAAAACCAAAATAAATGACTAATTGACTGCCAACTGTAAATCAGCTACAGGCATGTTTTAATGATCATGGAAGGGGTGAACACACAGCAGTGTGAACTTGTACATACTCCTACATCTTTTATTCCCATGTTACTTCTGAAGGAGTTCTCTTTGTGTTCATTCCTGATAAACACATTGTAACTGGAGAAATGTGTATTGCACATGCCAGTGAAATGTTGTGAATGGGAGAGATGGTGAGAGAGTTGTCTTGCTGTGGGATGCTGGCTCTAGGCAGGTGTCAGCTGTCAGGTGTGTTCCAATGTGTAGTGTACAGCAGGATTATACAGTAGGCGGAGTCATGGCTGGATCCCATAATAATAGCCCTGGAACAGAAGGCCACCTGCAGGACTGCTGCTTTCAGCACTGAGTGGGCCTGTCTCTGTGTCCTCTAATCCCACGCACACACAAACACACACACACACACACACACACACACGCACGCACGCACGCACGCACGCACGCACGCACGCACGCACGCACGCACGCACGCACGCACGCACGCACGCACGCACGCACGCACGCACGCACGCACGCACGCACGCACGCACGCACGCACGCACGCACGCACACACACACACACACACACACACACACACACACACACACACACACACACACACACACACACACACACACACACACACACACACACACACACACACACACACACACACACACACACACACACACACACTCACAGGTTCCCACCAGCTCCTCCGAACTGGCAGTTCTCTCTGCTGTAAAGAACACAGCCTACCACCACTAAGTGTAGCCAGACAGCCAAATATTATATCGGTGACTGTACTGGTTGAAAACAACATGCTTACAGCTGCTGAGAGAATTAAGGTCCAAAATGATGATGATTTAGTTTTTCCCTCAAATGTCTGAATATCATTAGCGGAACTGAACAGAAATTTGGACATCATATTTCTCATATGAAGTATGTGTTATTGTATCACTGTGTGCTGATGTGTCTCCTTCTCTCTGGTGTGCAGCTGATCCCATCGATGTGCTGCGGGTGCTGGAGCTGTCGGACCACATGGAGGGGGTGTCCATGGAGGCTGGCCTCTGCACCAGCAGGAATGACATGGAGGAGACAGACATGGCCTATAGGATAGACAAGAAGATCCAGCTCAGTGCACCCACCAAACAGCTCTTCCCAGGTAACAACAATCTGTAGAGACGTAGTACACATCCAATGAGTCTGAGTCATGGTGTATGTGTGGTAATTGCAGTGAATCCTAAGCTTCACTGTAACACAACGGACCTGACTTTGTTCTCCCTCTTCTCCATGAGTGTAGGTCTTAGGGTGTAGTAGCACAGGCCATTATTATTATTCATTGAAGTTCAGATGTGTGATATTGTTATTTTGGGAGGGGCAGTGGGTCTTGCCAGTGTGGGAGTCCCCAGGGTGGTGTGTTGCTACCTACTGTGTTCTCCACTGTATGGCTGACTGTATGACTGACTGTATGACTGACTGTATGACGGACTAAATTACTGACTGTATGACTGACTGTATGACTGACTAAATTACTGACTGTATGACTGACTGTATGACTGACTGTATGACTGGCTATATGGCTGACTGTATGACTGGCTGTATGAGTGACTGTATGACTGACTGTATGGCTGACTGTAGGACTGACTGTATGACTGATTGTATGACTGACTGTATAGCTGACTGTAGGACTGACTGTATGACTGACTAAATGACTGACTGTATGACTGACTAAATGACTGACTGTATGACTGACTGTATGACTAACTGTATGACTGACTGTATGACTGACTGTATGACTAACTGTATGACAAACTAAATTACTGACTGTATGACTGACTGTATGGCTGACTGTATGACTGGCTGTATGACTGACTAAATTACTGACTGTATGACTGACTGTATGGCTGACTGTATGACTGGCTGTATGACTGACTGTATGACTAACTGTATGACGGACTAAATGACTGACTGTATGACTGACTGTATGACTAACTGTATGACTGACTGTATGACTGACTGTATGACTAACTGTATGACGGACTAAATTACTGACTGTATGACTGACTGTATGGCTGACTGTATGACTAACTGTATGACTGACTGTATGACTGACTGTATGACTAACTGTATGACGGACTAAATTACTGACTGTATGACTGACTGTATGACGGACTAAATTACTGACTGTATGACTGACTGTATGGCTGACTGTATGACTGGCTGTATGACTGACTGTATGACTGACTGTATGACTGACTAAATTACTGACTGTATGACTGACTGTATGGCTGACTGTATGACTGGCTGTATGGCTGACTGTATGACTGACTGTATGACTGTATGACTGTATGACTGTATGGCTGGCTGTATGACTGGCTGTATGACTGACTGTATGGCTGACTGTATGGCTGACTGTATGACTGACTGTATGACTGACTGTATGGCTGTATGACTGACTTGAATATTATTTCATTGGATACAGAAATTGCGTCCTGCCAGCGGGACACCTGTCGACAACTTCCGGTGAAATTGGAGGGCGCACAATTCAAATAAATAATCATAACATTTTGGGATATTAAACATTTAGGTACATACAAGTGTCTTATATCGGTTAAAAGCTTAAATTCTTGTTCATCTAACTGCATTGTCCAATTTACAATAGGCTTTACAGTGAAAGCATGCCATGCGATTGTTTGAGGACGGCGCCCCACATCAACATGTTTTCCACCGGCACAGGTTTCATAAAATCACAAATAGCGCTGAAATATTCACTTACTATTTGAAAATCTTCCTCTGATTTGCAATCCAAAGGGTCCCAGCTACAATATGCATGGTCGTTTTGTTAGATAAAATCCTTTATATCTCAAAAAGTCTGTTAAGTTGGCACCATCGATTTGAGTAATCCACTCGTTCAGAGAAAGGAATCCAAAAAGCTACCGCTAAACTTTGTTAAAACAAGTCAAAATACGTTTCTATTTAATCCTCAGGTACCCTAAAAGGTCATTAAACTATCATATTTCATACGGAAAGAAGTATGTTCACTAGGAAAGCAAAATTAACAGGTGCGCGTCCTCTTCGTCGCGCGCGTACAGACTGATTTCCAACTCTGACTCCCAGTACTAAAACTCAAAATTCTTCCTCGTTTGGGAAGAAACAAGCCTGAAACCTTGAACAAAGACTGTTGACATCTAGTAGAAGCCATATGAATTGCAATCTGGGAGCTGGTATTGCATATGCCCCTATGCTTTCCATTGTAAGAGCATGGGCTCTCAAAACAAAAATCTGGTTGGATTTTCTCCTACCATATCAATTGTGTTATAGGCTCATACATTATTTTAAAATGTCTATCAACTTCAAAGTGTTTTCCATCCAATGGTACCAATTATATGCATTTCCTGGCTTCTGGGCCAAAGTAAACAGGCAGTTTACTTAGACACGTCAGTCAGACAGGAAGTGGAGAAAAATAGACCCTAGCCTGAAGAAGTTATGTATTTTTACATGAAAAACAGTGTTGGGAGCAACATTATTTTAACACATCAGAGAATAACAGAGTAGAAAAGGTCAACCATATCAACCACAACAATTGTTCCTCCTTCCCCCCCAGACTCGTTGTTCCCTGTGGACTTCTCCCTGATGACAACAGTGAGGGCAAAGAAGGACACCCAGTTCTTCCTGCTGTCTGTGTATGATGAGCAGGGTGTACAGCAGCTGGGGCTGGAGGTGGGCCGCTCACCTGTCTTCCTGTATGAAGACCACCAGGGACAGCCCTCCCCGGAGCTCTACCCCATCTTCAAGAAGATCAACTTGGCTGATGGAAAGTGGGTACTACCCCTGGCCTGGTGTCCTTGGCTCTTGACTGGGACTTCTTCTCAAAACCCGAACTCTATAGCACCTGATTTATGATTGACACATATTGACATGATTGGGTGAGATTCACCTGCATCGTGTCATTTGGTTGGCCATTGGGTATCACCATTACCTGACCCAAAATATGGAGTTTCCACTAAGTGATTTCACTTAGCCATACTTGAACGTGGCACACACAGCTCACACAATGTGCTTGACCCTAAGTGACCTGGAGCTATAGAGGACACACAGGACACACATAGATCACGAGGACACACATAGATCACGCTAGTACCGGAGTTCTTTGCTCACAATACAAGGTCAATAGCTTGACTTGACCCTGTAAAATACTACAATGTGATTCAATGCATTTGACCTTAGAAAACCCTTCCTCAGAATACTGCAAACAGGTGGTGCCTCCTTCTAACTGAACCCAAGTGACTTACATTCAACCTGACACTTCATATTGCTACATCTGCATTATAAAGATATCACTACACTGTACTAACCCATCTCTACCTCTCTGTCTGTCCAGGTGGCACAGAATAGCCTACAGTGTGGAGGGCAAGTCAGTCACCCTGTACCTGGACTGTGAGAAGGTGCAGACTCTGGAGTTACTAAGAGGGGACAATCCCCTGGTCAGCACGGAGGGGGTGACCGTGTTTGGAACACGACTACTGGACGAGGAGGTGTTTGAGGTAGGACACCAGGGCGAGGGAGTCAGGGTTGGGTGTGAATGAAGTAGTGTCATGGACTGTATGTAGGTATGTATGTACTGTAGTCTCATCAGTAGCAGAACACAAACTGGTTCATTCTAGTATTGGATCTGAGGAACATCAATATTATTTGTTGGAACTTGTTTTAACTGGATTCTTGGCATAATGTGGGTCATCTACACTGAGTGTATAAAACATTAGGAACACCTGCTCTTTCCATGACATAGACTGACCAGGTGAATCCAGGTGAAAGCTATGATCCCTTATTGATGTCACTTGTTAAATTCACTTCAATCAGTGTAGATGAAGGGGAGGAGACAGGTTATGTGTATGTGTGCCATTCAGAGGGTGAATAGGCAATACAAAATATTTAAGCACGCTTTTCAACTCGGGATGTGGTAGTAGGTGCCAGGCGCACCGGTGTCAGTGTATCAAGAACTGCAACGCTGTAGGGTTTTTCACTCTCAACAGTTTCTTGTGTGTATCAAGAATGGTCTATCACCCAATGGACATTCAGCCAACTTGACACAACCGTGGGAAATATTGGAGTCAACATGGGCCAGCATCCCTGTGGAACGCTTTTGACACCTTGTAGAGTCCATGGCCCGACGAATTGAGGCTGTTCTGAGGGCAAAAGGGGTACAACTCAATATTAGGAAGGTGTTCCTTATGTTTTGTACACTCAGCGTATATGAGCCGTTGCCTGGACAACACCGGGAGGAGGTTAGCACTCTGACTTGAACCCTAATGCAATATCCCTACTATAAATTCTACTTGTAGCCCTGAATAAATTATTTTATTGAGGCGTGAATGAGATCCTCTAAAGCCACAACGGACAAGATTAAAATAACCATTATTTCCATGTGAGCTTAATTCATCAAATATGCCTGTTAGACCAGTGGAGATATTCACTTGCGTCATATATTAGCTGAATATTCTGACATGAACCCGCAGGGGATCCCGATCCCACTAACCTTGTTTTAACTCGGATGACTTTCTCTTCTCATAACCTCTTTCTGTCCCGGCCCATACAAATGAAAGAGATGGCACATTCCATCACATACTCCACTAATTGTGTTCAGTTGTGAACATGCAGACTGGAGCAGTATGTGTTGTTGCTGTAAGCTTTAATGGGGGGTGAATGGGAGGGGTGGAGAACGGTTGAGAGTGGAGCAACAGGTAGGGGAGGACTAGGTTGTTTGCGGAAGGGAGTGGGGGGAACTGTTCAGACATGATCTGCTCTGGCCACATCTTTTCTACTGTGATCAAATACCTGGAAATGAAACTCAACATTTGTATTTGTATGAGTGAGTTTGGATGTTTTGGAGAGTGTGTGGTGTTAGATGTGTTGACATTTGAACAGACAGCTCTATATTCTGACGTTTCAGTGAATGTGTGAGTGTGAACATGTGTCAGTGAATGTGTGAGTGTGAACATGTGTCAGTGAATGTGTGAGTGTGAACATGTGTCAGTGAATGTGTGAGTGTGAACATGTGTCAGTGAATGTGTGAGTGTGAACATGTGTCAGTGAATGTGTGAGTGTGAACATGTGTCAGTGAATGTGTGAGTGTGAACATGTGTCAGTGAATGTATGAGTGTGAACATGTGTCAGTGAATGTATGAGTGTTGTTCATGCCTGCTGATTGGGAGGATTGATCTTGTGGGAGGAGGAATTTCCCAGTCGTCAGTGTTTATCCCTACGGCGACACTCGTCAGGGCTGCTGTCCTCATCATTATCCCTGAGTAGCTGTGGAGGGCAAAGATCACATATTTAATGATGGCTTGGGTTGTTTGAGCTAGGTGAAAGTGATTGGGGAAATGACCACGTCATTATGGAACCTTAAAATTGAAATGGACACTGAACAGTGAGTTATGATGTGTAGTTAAATATGTGAATAATATAATGTGTGCGTGTGCGTGTGCGTGTGCGTGTGCGTGTGCGTGTGTGCCATACATACAGTATGTGCTTTCAAATCAGACAATAAAAAGATAAATTAATTCCAAGTAAAGCTCATATTCTTTTATTTTCATTTCCCTGACCCTGTTCCATAAGTCATTCCCAATGTCTCTCCCAGGATAGTGTGCAGGCCTAGTCCATTGTAATTCCAATGCAGCTCCACTCTTAATTCAGTAGCCTCCAGCATAAAGAGAGCCGAGTAGAGCAGCAGTCCCATCTCTGCTCATGTCCGCAGGACCTGAGACACAGAGGGGGAGAGTAGGAGGGGGTTACAGAGCACACACCCTCCCATCTCTCAGGCCCTTCAGGGTACCATCCCAACCCAGACTTTGCATACTTGAGACATTGGAAAAGAACAGAGGAAGGGTTATTATCTGGCCCTAATCTTCTCAGCTTTCACCCTCTCAGAAACAGATGTCCCCTGACGTTCTCACATAGACAAGAACTATACAATCTCCCTCTAGCCACGCCCCCACACAATAACCTCCCCTCCCGCTGATGGCTTAACTTTACCTCAAATGCTTCTCCTACTCCATAAGTAAAACTTAATAGCCTCCCATGCCATTAGGTTCCCTCTCCCTCTCTTACTTTAACAGACACCCCTCTATCTCCCAAATAAAACAGTCTTCTTTCTCCAATTAAGCAATGCTTCCCCTGAACATTCCTTGTATAAAACAACTGTAAAGATCCATTTTCACCCCAACCCCATCTTTCAAAACATCCCATTTATCATTCCTCAGGCTGCAAAAAAAACATCCCTTTGACGTCCTTATGACTAATACCCGTCAATTATCAACATTCTCTTTAGCATTCTCTCTGCTCTGCTCTCTCTGAATAGTCTAAGTGAGTGAGAGGCCAGCTCATGTGTCCCATGTTGAATGGCTGTGGGTCAGGGCCGTGTTGACCTGGATGAGGTTGGTACTGGGGGAGAGGTTAGAGGTTGGCCTTGTTCGCAGGCCCGTTCTGTTCCCAGGACCTGGTTCTGTTCCAGGAGGGATCCAGGGGGCCAGTGTTCCGGCCCAGTTCCCCCAGCGTGGGAGAACATAGTGTGGGAGCTTGGGGATGGTGGTCAGCCCCTAATGCTTCTATTGCTTCCAGATTTCCTTCAAATGACTGTTGGTGTTGTTTACACACGTGCAGAGCCATGGACACAAGAATGTGCACGTAAATACTGTACGCACACACACACACACACATGCACGTACACATACAAAAGCAATCATTTAATTGTCCACAAGTCTGAATGTATTGTCTGGGCTCTCTGTGGGCTGTTTGTGTGTTTTTGACACGTCTAACGCTTAGATATGATCCAGCCGAGTGTTTATGTGTGAACAACATCTGACCGTGTCTGTCTGTCTGTATTAGTCATTGTATTATTGTTGTGAGTAATCAGGCCTCTTTAGAAAACAGTCAGAGTTTTGGTGTTGGTCTGGCTTGATGTTGGGCTGTTATCAAGCGTGTCTTAAAAGGGCAGATTTGATATTGATAGAGGAATCTCATGGATAGCTGGAGAGATTGGAAATGCTGCATTAATTAGTCAAGGTCTGTCTGTTGTAGATGCATTTCTTCCTTTCTGATGATTGTATTCAGATGTTTTGACATCTGTTGCCCTGCAGGCTAGTAAGGAGCTAAGTATTTATTCTTGTTTTACTGTAGTGAGGTGTAGTCATATTCAGTGCAGTATGTGTTGTTGTTGATTTGGTTGTTGTTAGGGGTTCAAGCAGCGAAGCTGGTAATACCTTATTGTATTTCTTCTGGTTCATTATTATTATACTGGATTCTTCCCCCAGGGAAAATAACATGCACATTCCTGTGAGATGGTAAGTCTAGGAGGGCACAACTTGGCATGTTGGTAACGGCCCATGGGTCACACCCTCTCATGCAATCCCATGCAAATTTGCCTCATTGTGGCACTATAACAAGCGATTAAAAATGCTACATTTTAAAGCTCATGCTACTCACCCTGTGTGACGGAGAGTCATGAAATTTGGTACATAGGTCCCACTCCTCACAAGGAACAAATTTGCCTCATGGCCCTATAAGGTCCGCCATGATGCATTTTCCGCCATTTATAATGATGTGAAAAACACTTAAAACGCTACTCCTCTGTCACCGAATGACCGATCTGCACAAAAATGGATATATGGCATCTATGGAACAAGTTCTACCAACACACTATTTCTCAGTCTAGTATGTCAAACAACATGGCAACTACTGACCAATAAACATTCACATGGACCTGATCTGGCACATAAATACATATAAATCAGATACAGATAATCGTATTGTAATTCAACTTGGTACATATGTTCCAAACACGGTTTAGACTCAACATATGCAAGCACATTTAGATCAACCACATGGTGGCGCTATAACGGGCACATATTTATATTTCTTGATCTGTTTGACTCAGTGTGATGAAATTTGGCACACATGCTCAGGGATATTAGTTTAGCTAACATGTAAAGTATGGTTCATTTTGGCACTGTTGGACAGGAAAAAACATTAATGCAAGCTCATTGGCTCATAGCAGCCATATTGTTTGAGCTAGAGTCCTGTAAAATAGAAGAAGCCACTTAAAGTGTTCAATATCATAAAAAATAGTTAAAAATACCTTAAACTCATATAGCATGATCTGATTGATTTTTCGTTTGGATATTTGCGAAGCGTGGTAAGGAGCACAGAGTACAGCTCATCCTTGGGCGATGTGTCCAATCTGTCTTGATGGTGGCACAGAGGGCCCACACCTTGAACCCCGGCATTGCTGCTTGCAGCTATATTCATTGTTGTTGTTGTTGTGTATAAACCTGTTGGTCCTATTAGCCCAGAGAGATACAGACTGTATAACAGTGCTACAAAGGAGTGTTTGATGACTCCTAGTTCAGGCCAGTTCTAGACAGTGTTTATGGAGTGAGATCTCATTAGTGGAGAAGAGGTCAAGTCCGTTCATTGTGGCTTTAACAAGGTCTATATAATAAGGCCTATATAATTGGCTGCTATGAAAGGGAAAGGGAAAAGAGAATAGCACAACTGAATGTATTGAACTGAAATGTATCTTCCGCATTTAACCTAACCCCTCTGAATCAATACCAGCTAACTAGCACCACAGTGCAGGCCTGGGCACCATAAAGCAAGCCCACACTTCCAACCACTCTAGTCCTATGTTAGTCAATGGAGCAGCTCTATTGGCTGAAACGTTGGTATCAAAGATCCATGACATTGTATACAGAGTATCCAATAGTACTAGTCTGCTGGAGATTCTTCTTTCTTCAGTGGAGCTGAGCCAGCCTGTGTGTCGCTATGGGAACTAGACAGTACTGTGTGACTGTGATCTGATGCTGTTTGTTGGTTTTTGTCATCAGCACTTCAGAGGAGGAACTGTATTTTTTATTTAACTAGGTAAGTCAGTTAAGAACCAATTCTTATTTACATTGACAGCCTACTGGGGAACAGTGGGTTAGCTGCCTTGTTCAGGGGCAGAATAACAGATCTTTACCTTGTCAGCTCGGGGATTCGATACAGCCACCTTTCAGTTACTGGCCCAACGCTCTAACCACTAAGCTACCTGCCGCCTCGCTCCCAGACTGTGGTTTAAGTCATCTACACACATATTCTCCTCAGATATTTGCAGCCACTGTAATGTGCTGATAGATGGATAAGGCTGCCTCCATGTCTAGAGATGTGCTCTGTGGCTCTGGCTCTGTACTGTAATGCTGTACATCTGCTGCGCAGGGACAAAGTAGTCACGAAGCTGACCAGCCGGCCGGCGCCAGCTAGGGGGAGTGGGGAGGGATACGGTACCAAAGGTGGAACAGGGCCTTTGATCTTTGGCTGAGAATCTCTCTCTCTCACTCTCTGAAAAGGTGTGGTAGAATTTGATGTTGATTGGGTTTTCATCTCTGGAGCATTAACTGTAACCTAGTAGTTTATGTTGGCTAAATACTGGCCTGAGATCTGTGCTCGGTGAGATCTGAGTGAAGCACTAATAAAACGTGTGGGGGGGGGTTTGGCGAGGTCTGTCTGTGTGTTTATGTGTACACACACTCTGGCCCTCCGAGGCAAGCTGGGGATGTAAAGGGGTGTTTGAAATGGGAGTGTGACGGAAGTATTTGACTGTTATGTGTACACTCAGCACCCTGCTAGAAGCCTGGGAACAGAGGGGTTGTGGGAGCAGCAGTCACAGTAGTATTGGCCATTTTATACACACAGGATATTCACATGTGAAACGGCTTCAGCTCTATTAAACACATTCTCTTAGCGGTATGGCAGCATCCTACACAGCATTCAATTTCCCAGCCATTTTCAGCCTGGTCCTCCGAGGCCATCGCAGTGCTTCTCATAGAATGCAATGTCAGAGTGATGTGCTAATCCTTTCTGTCACTGTATGTTTGTCTGTGAGGTTAACATGATGCTTTTTTGTTTTTCTGTATGCTTGTCTGCCTGCCTTTCTGGTGTATGTATGTGTGTGTGTGTGTGTGTGTGTGTGTGTGTGTGTGTGTGTGTGTGTGTGTGTGTGTGTGTGTGTGTGTGTGTGTGTGTGTGTGTGTGTGTGTGTGTGTGTGTGTGTGTGTGTGTGTGTGTGTGTGTGTGTGTGTGTTTTCCAGGGAGAGATCCAGCAGTTGTTGATTCTGGAGGACGCCCAGGCTGCGGCTGACTACTGCCTGCACTACATCCCTGACTGTGACTCTCCCCTGTCCTACAACAGCCTGGCCCAGGACCCTGAGCAGGTCAGTACTCCAGCCACCAGGGGGAGACACCCTCTGACATACACACATACCCACACAGTACACACACACACACTATTCCACTCCCCCTTCACCTGTCTTGTTTTATTATCAGTGATTCATCCACCCAAAATATCCTCTTCAAACTGTAACAGTATTTCTTTATTTCTCTCTCCCCTTCTCTCTCTCTCTCTTCTTTCATATATGTATGCAATTACATAATCTGTTATACAGTAGTTGATGATGTGGGTTTCTGGCTGCTAGCAAAGAAACCAGGTTGGAATTCCATCTGTAGTTAGTGAACAGGGGTGCTAACAAGACACACACAACCTTACAACCTCAGTAAAACTGCAAATGAACACAAAGACATGGATTGCATTCTGCACCTTCAATAAAACCCAGATGGTCCCTGATCATAATTTGATTATGGAACAGAGAGTGTATTTGTCTGGACTGCTTTAGAGTTGAACTCACAGAGCGATATTTCCAGTTTGAGTTCTCTCTATGCTGGCTCAGTCAGGGCTCAACATTTCAGAGATACAGGTTCATGTTGAGGCTTTGTGCAGGTCCTGACTACACAGCACAGTGCTGGCTGCTACAGCTGCTTCCTCAGCCCCTTGTTTCTCAGCCAACAGATAAAATGATGAACAAGCAGCATGCATATCAATAGTGTCTGCCAGAGACCTGCCCAGCCCCGCCCTCTGTAGCCCAGCCAATCCCAGCCTTGGCCAGGTACTGAATCACATGATTTATCACTACCCAGTCTGCTCGGCCTAGGGGCCCGAACACACCACTAAAACACAGGGAGGCCAGGCCAGAGAAGAATGAGACATCAGTCAGTCAGCATGAGAAGAAGCTCCTCTCCCTGTCTTTGATAGTGAGCCAGCAGCAGAGTGGTGCGTCTCTCCCTTGGTTGTGTTGAGCTGCTTCAGCTTGAACACACACAGCCAGGAGCCCCGTAAATCTCACAGGATATCACCACTCTAGCTCTTCCCCTCTTCACCGGGCCTGCTTGGGCAATGGGATACACTTGGGAGAGATGAGTTATATTATGATGTATGTGTGTGTCTTTATGTTGGAGAAAAGTGTTTTGGAGAGAGGGAGAGAGGAAAAGTAAGAAATATTGATTCATGCGGCCCACAGGGAGATACTGTCAGAGTCTGTGAGAACAGTGTTCTGTGTGTAGGCTCCTATGCCTGGCTGTGTGTCTGTGTCTGGGTGTGTCCAATTCCTGGCGCTGCTCCTGGGACTGTCCTTCAGTGTCTATCAGACGTAGAGCGTGTTGGCTATTCTAGATCTACAGCTGAGAAACCTGCTCTGTGTCCAAGACCTTGTCAGCATCACTCAATCTATTCATTTTATATCCCCCTCACACTGACCCTGTTTACAAACCATCACAATCTCCTCATCAACGTATTTTACAGACCAGATCTTTGACATCGTTCTCATATAAAGGTCTTCAATAATAGTGACAGGTATGGATATGAGTTAAAGAAGGACATAAATGACATTTATGTTTACATATTTTATCCTTTCTAGGACACACGTTCCGCTAGCGGAACCCCCCCACAACATTCCGCTGGAACCGCAGCGCGGGAAATTCAAAAATATTTTTTGGAAATATGTAACTTTCACACAATAACAAGTCCAATACAGCAAATGAAAGATAAACATCTTGTTAATCTATCCATCGTGTCCAATTTCAAAAATGCTTTACAGCGAAAACACAACATATGATTATGTTAGATCACCGCCAAGTCCAAAAAACACACAGCCATTTTCCCAGCCAAAGATAGGAGTCACAAAACGCAGAAATAGAGAAAATTAATCACTAACCTTTGATGATCTTCTTCAGATGACAATCATAGGACATCATGTTACACAATACATGTATGTTTTGTTCGATAATGTGCATATTTATATCCAAAAACCTTAGTTTACATTGGCGCCATGTTCAGAAATGCCTCCAAAATATCCAGAGAAATTGCAGAGAGCCACATCTAATAACGGGAAATACTCATCATAAACTTTGATGAAAGATACATGTTTTACATAGAATTAAAGATACACTTGTTCTTAATGCAACCGCTGTGTCAGATTTGTTTTTTAAATTACGGAAAAAGCACACCATGCAATAATCTGAGACAGCGCTCAGATATAACAACATTTCTCCGCCATGTTGGAGTCAACAGAAATACGAAATTACATCATAAATATTCCCTTACCTTTGATGATCTTCATCAGAATGCACTCCCAGGAATCCTAGTTCCACGATAAATTGTTGTTTTGTTCGATAATGTCCGGTATTTATAGTAGCTACTTTTGCTAGCACGTTTAGTAAACATATCCAAACGCTCGCGCCGGTCCAGGCGAACTCAGACGAAAACTTCAAAAAGTTATATTACAGGTCGAATAAACTGGTCAAACTAAGTAGAGAATCAATCTTCAGGATGTTGTTATCATATATATCCAATAACATTCCAACCGGAGCATTCCTTCGTGTCTGTAGAAGTTATGGAACGCAAGGCGATATCATGAGGAATGCGCGTGACCAGGAACTGGCAATCTGCCAGACCACTGACTCATTCCCCTCTCATCCGGCCCCACAACACAGTATAAACTTCATTCAACGTTCTACAGACTGTTGACATCTAGTGGAAGGCTTAGGAAGTGCAAACAGATCCATATCTTACAGGGATTTGAACAGGCGATGAGTTGAATATCGACCAGCCTCAGAATTTCCACTTCCTGTTTGGAAGTTTGCCTGCCATATGAGTTCTGTTATACTCACAGACATAATTCAAACAGTTTTAGAAACAGTTTTCTATCCATAATATGCATATATTAGCATCTGGGACAGAGTAGGAGACAGTTCAATTTGGGCACGCTATTCATCCAAAGTGAAAATGCTGCCCCCTATCCATAAAAAGTCTTAACAGCCCAACAGGGTCATAAACACACTGACCCCTGACCTCATGAGAAAGTATGTCCTCTCTGTTGACAGGCCAGTGGTAAACAGTGATAAATTAACAGTAGTCTCATTCAAGACTACTCTCTGTGTGTGTGTGTGTGTGTGTGTGTGTGTGTGTGTGTGTGTGTGTGTGTGTGTGTGTGTGTGTGTGTGTGTGTGTGTGTGTGTGTGTGTGTGTGTGTGTGTGTGTGTGTGTGTGTGTGTGTGTGCAGGGATGTGTGTGTGTGTGTGTGTGTGTGTGTGTGTGTGTGTGTGTGTGTGTGTGTGAGTCATGATCTATGCCTGGCCCTACTGGATGTGTGCATAGTGTCTCTCTTCTCCTGGCTTGTTATGTTTCAGGTATTTCACCATGTTGTTGTTTCTCTTGTTCGTGCCCCACCTCCTCCCCTGCCCCCCCTCCCCCTTTTTCATAAAAGACCTCTCAACTTAAACCTGATCCCATGATACAAAGCAACGAACCAGAGGAGCAAAAGAAACACTCCAAAAAAGACAGGAAAGGAAAAAAGAACAAAAAGAAGCGTGACAAGAAGGGGAGGGGCAAGAAGGAGTCGAGGAAGAAGAGAAAAGAAGGAGAGGCGGGTCCAGAGGAGGAGGGTTTCGTCCAGGTGTCCACTGTTTTGCCTGTAAACCAATCCCAAGAAACCTACTATCCCACTGAAAAGACATCTACGATGGAACTGTTCACTCCTGAAGCTGTCACCCCATCTGAAGCCCCTGACCAGACCACCATGATCCCAGAGAGGCCCACACACAGGCCTGACTCTGACATTGAGGACCCCTCCGTGGTGCCCAGTGCACTGCCTGAGTCAAAGGTCACTGAGGAGGTAGACTGAAAAGTTACAATGCAGCTCCCCTCCCCTCCCCCTCCATCCCATCCCTAACAGAGCACTGACCCACTCCCCCAGAATGCCTCATCTACACCCTCTGTCACCTGCTCCTCTCCTCACTATGACCTCTAACCTAACCAGCACTACCCTAATCACCTCCTCCTCTTCCAGGACTCACAATGGAACACGGAGAATCCCTGCATCCCTCTAGATCTAGATTAAGTAGAGTATGCAGACAATCTAGAAATTAGACTATTTTCTACACTGTGTTTTAACACATAGACAACTGTGTCTCAATTGTCACAATAGTTGTTTATGGGTTACACGACATTCATATGACTCTAGGTGTGTGGATAACACTAGTTCTGTCTTTTCTAGTACCTGTAGTTGAACATGCATATCTGAGTAAGTGGTATGTATGAGGTGTTGTGTGTTGTAGTGTTTCTGTGATGTCTCCTTGACCTGAGAGTTTATGTCCTTACATTAACCCAGTCCAAACCTTTGATTTTAAAGCTATACATGTATCCAAAACAGTATGCCTCCTGTGTTGCATTGTCTTTCAAAAGTTGTTTTGTCAGCAAATGTGTAGGTAAGAATAAGTCCCCATGATTGAAATCTCTAAAGGTTATTGTTTGCTACTTTTGCTAATTTGCTGAATTTGCTTATTTTCATACTCTGGCTGTAATGGCTGTCATAATCCATGGCATGCTGCCATCACTACCTGGTTGTGAAATATTCCATCACCATAGGATGATTAATAACACACACTGAGGCTTGCTACATGTATGACCTGCCTATTCCCATAACCAACACCTGTGCTGCTAATTAGCTTAGCAAACTGTACGCTGTGATAGGCTGTGTAAAATGGAAGCGCTGGGCGAACTTAGTGGACTGGGCAGACAGAAAGACAGACAGACCATAATGTTGCCCAGTGTCTCCACGGTTTCCGTTACCATGGTTCTGACCTTAAACGCTCTGGCCTTGTGCAGGAGGAGAGGCTGGACAAAAAGCCCCAGATGGAGGAGTTCGGCGACAACTTATACGGCGACCTGTACGATGACCTCGCTGTCTCCATGGTAACAGTGGGTCCCAATATCAGCGAATACGAGGTCAGTTGAATTGAGATTTTTATATACTGTATGTTCATACGGTGAAGCTCAGTTTTAGTACCACCGTCATGTTCAGTAGCAGCTCAGTTATTAATGTGGTCATTGGATCATGTGATTTACTGGCATGTTGTGTGGACTCGTAGGCTGTAGAGTACGAGGACATAAGTAACGAGACAGAGAACCAGGAGTATGAAGAGTATGAGACGTACGAGGACGGATATGGCTTTGCAGAGAGAGAGGGGGCTGATACCTGGGATGGAGAGGTAGGCCTCATCAAGCATTCAGTTCAACTGTATTCACTCAGAGACTGCTGAGACTGCTGTACATGACCTACAACTGTATTCACCCAGAGACTGCTGAGACTGCTGTACATGACCTACAACTGTATTCACTCAGAGACTGCTGAGACTGCTGTACATGACCTACAACTGTATTCACTCAGAGACTGCTGAGACTGCTGTACATGACCTACAACTGTATTCACTCAGAGACTGCTGAGACTGTACATGACCTACAACTGTATTCACTCAGAGACTGCTGAGACTGCTGTACATGACCTACAACTGTATTCACTCAGAACCTGCTGAGACTGCTGTACATGACCTACAACTGTATTCACTCAGAGACTGCTGAGACTGCTGTACATGACCTACAACTGTATTCACTCAGAGACTGCTGAGACTGCTGTACATGACCTACAACTGTATTCACTCAGAGACTGCTGTACATGACATACAACTGTATTCACTCAGAACCTGCTGAGACTGCTGTACATGACCTACAACTGTATTCCATCAGAACCTGCTGAGACTGCTGTACATGACCTACAACTGTATTCACTCAGAGACTGCTGAGACTGCTGTACATGACCTACAACTGTATTCACTCAGAGACTGCTGAGACTGCTGTACATGACCTACAACTGTATTCACACAGAGACTGCTGAGACTGCTGTACATGACCTACAACTGTATTCACTCAGAGACTGCTGAGACTGCTGTACATGACCTACAACTGTATTCACTCAGAGACTGCTGAGACTGCTGTACATGACCTACAACTGTATTCACTCAGAGACTGCTGAGACTGCTGTACATGACCTACAACTGTATTCACTCAGAACCTGCTGAGACTGCTGTACATGACCTACAACTGTATTCACTCAGAACCTGCTGAGACTGCTGTACATGACCTACAACTGTATTCACTCAGAGACTGCTAAGACTGCTGTACATGACCTACAACTGCTGTACACACAGTAGGTCATCAATCACCTCACACGTCTGTTCATGTGTCTGCCCGTCTGTGTCTGTCTGTGTCTGTCTGTGTCTGTCTGTGTCTGTCTGTGTCCGTCTGTGTCCGTCTGTGTCTGTCTGTGCCTCAGGCCAGTGGCAGACCACTGAAAGGAGAGAAGGGAGAGCCTGCCATCTTTGAACCGGTGAGCTTGAGTATTCAGACAGAATATTGCTCATGGAAATCAATTTTAGGCCCTTAGGATTTTATTTGAGGATTTTTCTTTCAAGTCGGTGTTTTGTAATCTTTATGACTCTATAAAGACCATATGGAGTATTTATGTTGAAATATCTCTGGTATCTCTGAATGTGTTTATATGTCATTGTCATATCTCTGTGATGTTGTGCAGGGTACACTGGTGGAGGGAGCAGTCGGCCCCCCAGGACCAGAGGTAAGACCCCTGCTCCAACTACATTGATACTACATTGAAACTACATTGATACTACATTGATACTAGATTGAAACTACATTGAAACTACATTGATACTACATTGATACTACATTGAAACTACATTGATACTACATTGGAACTACATTGAAACTACATTGATACTACATTGAAACTACATTGATACTACATTGATACTACATTGATACTACATTGAAACTACATTGAAACTACATTGATACTACATTGAAACTACATTGATACTACATTGAAACTACATTGATACTACATTGATACTACATTGAAACTACATTGAAACTACATTGAAACTACATTGATACTACATTGAAACTACATTGAAACTACATTGATACTACATTGATACTACATTGAAACTACATTGATACTACATTGAAACTACATTGATACTACATTGAAACTACATTGATACTATATTGATACTACATTGATACTACATTGAAACTACATTGATACTACATTGAAACTACATTGAAACTACATTGAAACTACATTGATACTACATTGAAACTACATTGATACTACATTGAAACTACATTGATACTACATTGAAACTACATTGATACTACATTGAAACTACATTGAAACTACATTGATACTACATTGATAACTTTTACTCCATTGTTTTGCCCATATTGATACTATGGACCAGTGCTGAGTGACTGTGTGTTTATTTTCCAGGGTATTCCAGGTGGACCAGGACCAATGGGCCCCCGAGGACCCAGTGGAGACCCAGGTGATTTGGTGAGTATCCTCCCATGTGGAGTATTGACCCATAGTGGACTGTCCTCTGGAACAGTATGACCACAGTCAGGGTCCACAGGGACTGTCCTCGGGACAGTGTGACCATAGTCAGGGTCCACAGGGACTGTCCTCTGGGACAGTATGACCATAGTCAGGGTCCACAGGGACTGTCTTCTGGGTTTGACCGTAACCACAGATTGACCACAGCCTACACAACAGGTCAGGGATGCTGTGACCTCACTGTGGTCTTTACCGTAACCTTAAGGGACTAAAGGACTGGTGATGACTCATGTGTGGGTTTGACCTAATTCACTCTGTTGGACTGTGTGTGTGTGTATGTGCGTGCCTTTTTGTGTTTGTGTTCCCTCCTTGAAAACAGCCTCAGTCCCACAGACACAAACCAACAGATGCTCAGTCATCTCTAGAGATCTAAAGGATCTTTAACCATGTTGTTGTAGTAGAAAAACATGGAGGTCTTCCAGGTTTCACCTCAAATCAAACACATCAAATCAGATCATCAAACAAACTCTTCTTCCAAAGCAGATCAGAAACAAATGTATAAACAGTGTTCCATAATCCTGCCTGTCTACAGTATTTCATCTTCATTGTTTGTTATGCCTTACAGTATACAACAGTATTCTCAGTGTGACAGATACTGCAATAAAGGTTCCTATTGAGACAAAGGCCTTTGTCTCTGCTGCAGAGAGTCTAGGTGATTGACAGTTTAGGATTAGCTCATACCTCTAATTCTTTATGAGGTGCTTATGGGTACATTAGGCTTTTGATAGGGGCATTAAGCAGAAAATCATAAGCTGTTTCCCCTCCTCTCTAGAGACAAGCTAATTGATATGAACCTAAGAGTGAGTGACATGCCCTCTGGAACTGAAGCAGAGGTTGTTTTAACGGAGATTGGATTTCAGGGATCATTCTTATGTGTTTAGCCTTACGTCCACATGGGAACACTCCCACTTACAGGCCTATAGTGTACATACTTGTGTTTTCAGGCCTATAGTGTACATACTTGGGTTTACAGGCCTATAATGTACATACTTGGGTTTACAGGCCTATAATGTACATACTTGGGTTTACAGGCCTATAATGTACATACTTGTGCTTACAGGTTTATATTTTACATACTTGTGCTACAGGCCTATAGTGTACATACTTGTGTTTTCAGGCCTATAATGTACATACTTGGGTTTACAGGCCTATAATGTACATACTTGGGTTTACAGGCCTATAATGTACATACTTGTGCTTACAGGTTTATATTTTACATACTTGTGCTACAGGCCTATAGTGTACATACTTGTGTTTTCAGGCCTATAATGTACATACTTGGGTTTACAGGCCTATAATGTACATACTTGTGCTTACAGGGCTGTACTGTACATACTTGTGTTTATAGGCCTGTATTGTACATACTTGTGTTTACAGGCCTGTATTGTACATACTTGTGTTTACAGGCCTGTACTGTACATACTTGTGTTTACATGCCTGTATTGTACATACTTGTGTTTACAGGCCTGTATTGTACATACTTGTGATTACAGGCCTGTACTGTACATACTTGTGTTTATAGGCCTGTATTGTACATACTTGTGTTTACAGGCCTGTATTGTACATACTTGTGTTTACAGGCCTGTACTGTACATACTTGTGTTTACATGCCTGTATTGTACATACTTGTGTTTACAGGCCTGTATTGTACATACTTGTGTTTACAGGCCTGTACTGTACATACTTGTGTTTACAGGCCTATACTGTACATACTTGTGTTTACAGGCCTGTATTGTACATACTTGTGTTTACAGGCCTGTATTGTACATACTTGTGTTTACAGGCCTGTATTGTACATACTTGTGTTTACATGCCTGTATTGTACATACTTGTGTTTACAGGCCTGTATTGTACATACTTGTGTTTACAGGCCTGTACTGTACATACTTGTGTTTACAGGCCTATACTGTACATACTTGTGTTTACAGGCCTGTATTGTACATACTTGTGTTTACAGGCCTGTATTGTACATACTTGTGTTTACAGGCCTGTACTGTACATACTTGTGTTTACAGGCCTATACTGTACATACTTGTGTTTACAGGCCTGTATTGTACATACTTGTGTTTACAGGCCTGTACTGTACATACTTGTGTTTCCAGGCCTATACTGTACATACTTGTGTTTACAGGCCTGTATTGTACATACTTGTGTTTACAGGCCTGTATTGTACATACTTGTGTTTACAGGCCTGTATTGTACATACTTGTGTTTACATGCCTGTATTGTACATACTTGTGTTTACAGGCCTGTACTGTACATACTTGTGTTGTTCACTGTATAAACCCTCATACAGTCATGACTAAAATCCTCCTCTCTCCCTCTCTCTCTCCCTCTGTCTCTCTCAGGGTCCTCCAGGACGTCCTGGTTTAGCTGGGGTTGATGGGATACCTGGTCCTCCAGGAACCATGCTGATGTTACCAGTAAGAATTAGATAAAACTCTCTTTATTTAAACTTCCCTCAGCTGAACACACTCTCATGTTCAGTTCCCATTGACTATGGCTGGATCCCAAATCACTCCCTTCCCCTCTGCCCTTTCAATTTGAGCGTCCACGAGCGCCTCCCCCATTTGCACAAGTGTCCAAAAGCTGTGGGAGAGAAAATGATCGAAGGTGTAGGGGCTAATTAGACTCTCAGATAGCAGGGCTGCAGACTTCAGGGCTGCTGGGCTGTAGGCTTTACTATCCTGACACGCACTGCAATATGTTTGGAGTATGTGCAATTTCACACAAAAGAATGGAGAGGCGTACCTGATTATATGCCACGTGCATTTGTTTATGTCTGATTTTGACACTTGACACAAATACCTCCCAAATTAAATATTTAACACTTACTGAGGTTTATATCTTGTAAAACGACAGGAGGGATTTGTTCATTTGACTTTCATGCTTGTTTTATTATTTAAAAGTGGAACATGAATTGCATCATTCAAGTCAGGAGTGTGTCCAGAAGTTGATGGGTTTATTCATCTCCTCGCCACTCTCTGGAAGTCACCGTCAGAGTTTCATCAGCAACACGTGACAACAGAGAGCCCACAGAGCGAGTTGGTAGGGGTGAGGGGGTGAGGGGGTGGTTCATATGTTAAACTGTCCTGAGGGAGGGCAGTAATAGCTCTCAGCCACTAGGTGGTGCTGTGAGATTAAATGCTGATGAGGCCAGATGAAATCTACATTGAGTATTCCCATAGACTTATACTGCATGTATTTAGGTTGATCACTCTACCCCTTTCTCGTGTAGTTCCAACATGGTGGTGATTCTCAGAAGGGGCCTGTGGTGTCGGCCCAGGAGGCCCAGGCTCAGGCCATCCTGCAGCAGACCAAGGTAACGTCCACCTGTTCACTACAACTATAACCTGGAACATCATTACTCCTTTTACATTACAAATGAGCCTTAACTTATCTAACAATGGCCTTCTTACCCTTGTTTATTCCAGATGTCATTGAAGGGACCTCCAGGTCCACTGGGTCTTACAGGGCGATCCGGCCCACTGGTAGGATACCCACCTAGTTCAAACCAAAGGCCACAATCTTAAATTCTACCTTATTCTCTATCTACACCTAGCAGATACTCCCCTGTCTACAGTCCACCACAACCTCATTGACCAAAGCCCCTTTTGTCTCCATGAACATACAAACAATCAGCAATCTGATCATCACTAATGTGACCTAACAGGCTATTCTTTATATGTCCTTGTTTGGTTTGCCTGTCTTTCCTCTCGGTGTTTAGGGTCTTCCTGGTCCCTCTGGACTTAAAGGTGACGCTGGAGAACATGGCCCAAGGGTAAGAGGATATTCTATTTTGACTTGCTACCACAGAGCAGTCAAGGTCCATTTAGATTTTGATGTATCCTGCTGGTCTCACTCTCTCTCTGTCCCTCTCTCTGTCCTCCCTCCTCTCTCTTCATCTCTCTCCTCCTTCTCTCCCCCTCTGTCTATTCTTTCTCTCTCCTCCTCCTCATCCCCCTCTCTGTCTATTGTCTCTCTCTCTCTCTCTCCTCCTCCCCCTCTCTCTGTCTATTCTCTCTCTCTCCTCCTCCTCCTCCCCTCTCTCTGTCTACTCTCTCTCTCTCCTCCTCCCCCTCTCTCTGTCTATTCTCTCTCTCTCCTCCTCCTCCCCCCCTCTCTGTCTATTGTCTACTCTCTCTCTCTCCTCCTCCCCCTCTCTCTGTCTATTCTCTCTCTCTCCTCCTCCTCCCCTCTCTCTGTCTATTCTCTCTCTCTCCTCCTCCCCCTCTCTCTGTCTATTCTCTCTCTCCTCCTCCTCCTCCCCCTCTCTGTCTATTGTCTCTCTCTCTCTCTCCTCCTCCCCCTCTCTCTGTCTATTCTCTCTCTCTCCTCCTCCCCCTCTCTCTGTCTATTCTCTCTCTCTCTCTTCCTCCCCCTCTCTGTCTATTCTCTCTCTCTCCTCCTCCTCCTCCCCCTCTCTGTCTATTGTCTCTCTCTCTCTCTCCTCCTCCCCCTCTCTCTGTCTATTGTCTCTCTCTCTCTCTCCTCCTCCCCCTCTCTCTGTCTATCTCTCTCTCTCTCCTCCTCCTCCCCCACTCTGTCTATTCTCTGTCTCTCCTCTTCCTCCCCCTCTCTGTCTATTCTCTCTCTCCTCTTCCTCCCCCTCTCTGTCTATTGTCTCTCTCTCTCTCTCCTCCTCCCCCTCTCTCTGTCTATTCTCTCTCTCTCCTCCTCCTCCTCCTCCCCTCTGTCTATTCTCTCTCTCCTCTTCCTCCCCCTCTCTCTTCATCTCTCTACTCCTTCTCTCCCTCCTCTTCATCCCCCTCTCTCTGTCTATTCTCTCTCTCCTCTTCCTCCCTCTCTCTCTGTCTATTCTCTCTCTCCTCCTCCTCCCTTGCTCTCTGTTTATTCTTTCTCAGGGTCCCCGTGGTATTCCAGGTCCTGCAGGACTCAACGGGAAGTTAGGAAAGAGGGTGAGACTTTGTCGTCCTGCTCCAGAAACCTAACAGTGGACTGTAACTCTATACAGATGTTCTGAACTGTTGTTGTACTCCTTGATCAGATACAACCAACTGTTACTACAACACATCTTTTCTCTCTCGCCTTGCCTGTCCCTTCATTGACAGTAGTGTCAGTGGCAGTGTGTAGGTTATGAGTGTTAGGGTGTGCTGTGTCCCTGGCACATGGCTGTGTTACTCTGTATGTGTGTCCTCTCCTAGGGCCGGGCCGGAACGGATGGAGGGCGTGGAGCACCGGGGGAGACAGGGGGAAAAGTAAGCTCCCTAAAATCACATTTCATCACAGTGCAGTGGGTGAAAATCAAAGTAAATTGTGTTAAGGCAGAACCTCCTCTGCTCAAGTTTGTTTGTGTGTAGTGTACAGTGGATAGTTTGTTTGTGTGTAGTGTACAGTGGATAGTTTGTTTGTGTGTAGTGTACAGTGGATAGTTTGTTTGTGTGTAGTGTACAGTGGATAGTTTGTTTGTGTGTAGTGTACAGTGGATAGTTTGTTTGTGTGTAGTGTACAGTGGATAGTTTGTTTGTGTGTAGTGTACAGTGGATAGTTTGTTTGTGTGTAGTGTACAGTGGATAGTTTGTTTGTGTGTAGTGTACAGTGGATAGTTTGTTTGTGTGTAGTGTACAGTGGATAGTTTGTTTGTGTGTAGTGTACAGTGGATAGTTTGTTTGTGTGTAGTGTACAGTGGATAGTTTGTTTGTGTGTAGTGTACAGTGGATAGTTTGTTTGTGTGTAGTGTACAGTGGATAGTTTGTTTGTGTGTAGTGTACAGTGGATAGTTTGTTTGTGTGTAGTGTACAGTGGATAGTTTGTTTTGGAATTAACTGAACTATTGTTGTGTCTGGCAGTTAATCTGACTGATCCAATTTACTATGTGTTATTGCGAGTTAGCAACAGGATTGTAAACTAATTAATGTTTCCATGGGAATTGTCGAATGAGGTCTTCATTTTCACTTGCTAAATAACCCTAGAGCTATCAGAGGCTCTAATACTGAGTTTAGTAGTCATATTGACCACGCCAGCGATTCAATAGTTTACAGCTGCAGGAAGAGCTTGGTAAATAAATGACGCATCCCTGGACAGCAGTGTCTTTATCGGTCAGAACAGTGTTCCAGAACAGAACAGCTAACACTCTGGGCTCGCAGTCCCAGCCAGAGACACTACACACACACACACACACACACACACACACACACACACACACACACACACACACACACACACACACACACCACACACCACACACCACACACCACACACCACACACCACACACACACACACACACACACACACACGGAAGCCAGAGTATTAGCTGTTCTGTCCTGTTCTGTGCTAAAACACTGTTCTGACAGATAAAGACACTGCTGTTCACACACACACATGCACACACACTGTTCCCAGTCAGAGCTAATAACACACTGCCAGATGGGAGAGTCCATAGGGAAGGCATCTCAATCTATTGTGTGTGTGTGTGTCTGTGTTGTAACTATGTTTCGATCTCATGCTCTTGGGTCTATTTATCCTCAGGGGGACAGAGGCTTCGACGGACTGCCAGGTCTCCCAGGAAACAAGGGCCCCAGAGTGAGTGAGGACTAGCAACCCAAGTCTCTACTGTCTGTCTTTCTCTCCTCCTGGGACTGTGTGCGTGTTTTGACATTTATGTGTGGGAAGCATTTGTGACTGCTGATGTGTTTAATGGCATTGAACATCAAGTCTACATATGCCTTACACAGTATATAATGTATTTTCTCCTAGGGGGAGAGAGGGAAGCCTGGACTACATGGGCCTGATGGGGAGTCAGGAGAAAAGGTGAGGACGAAAAACAACCATAAATGTACTATAGGGTCCTGCGGAGTAACCATACCCAACATCCCCTTCAGCAAAGTAACCATACCCAACATCCCCTTCAGCAAAGTAACCATACCCAACATCCCCTTCAGCAAAGTAACCATACCCAACATCCCCTTCAGCAAAGTAACCATACCCAACATCCCCTTCGGGAAAGTAACCATACCCAACATCCCCTTCAGCAAAGTAACCATACCCAACATCCCCTTCAGCAAAGTAACCATACCCAACATCCCCTTCAGCAAAGTAACCATACCCAACATCCCCTTCAGCAAAGTAACCATACCCAGCATCCCCTTCAGCAAAGTAACCATACCCAGCATCCCCTTCAGCAAAGTAACCATACCCAGCATCCCCTTCAGCAAAGTACCCATACCCAACATCCCCTTCAGGAAAGTAACCATACCCAACATCCCCTTCAGCAAAGTAACCATACCCAGCATCCCCTTCAGCAAAGTAACCATACCCAACATCCCCTTCAGCAAAGTAACCATACCCAACATCCCCTTCAGGAAAGTAACCATACCCAACATCCCCTTCAGGAAAGTAACCATACCCAACATCCCCTTCAGCAAAGTAACCATACCTAACATCCCCTTCAGCAAAGTAACCATACCCAACATCCCCTTCGGGAAAGTAACCATACCCAGCATCCCCTTCAGGAAAGTAACCATACCCAGCATCCCCTTCAGCAAAGTACCCATACCCAGCATCCCCTTCAGCAAAGTAACCATACCCAACATCCCCTTCAGCAAAGTAACCATACCCAACATCCCCTTCAGCAAAGTAACCATACCCAACATCCCCTTCAGCAAAGTAACCATACCCAACATCCCCTTCGGGAAAGTAACCATACCCAACATCCCCTTCAGCAAAGTAACCATACCCAACATCCCCTTCGGGAAAGTAACCATACCCAACATCCCCTTCAGCAAAGTAACCATACCCAACATCCCCTTCAGCAAAGTAACCATACCCAACATCCCCTTCAGCAAAGTAACCATACCCAACATCCCCTTCAGCAAAGTAACCATACCCAACATCCCCTTCGGGAAAGTAACCATACCCAGCATCCCCTTCAGCAAAGTAACCATACCCAACATCCCCTTCAGGAAAGTAACCATACCCAGCATCCCCTTCAGCAAAGTAACCATACCCAGCATCCCCTTCAGCAAAGTAACCATACCCAACATCCCCTTCAGCAAAGTAACCATACCCAGCATCCCCTTCAGCAAAGTAACCATACCCAACATCCCCTTCAGCAAAGTAACCATACCCAACATCCCCTTCAGCAAAGTAACCATACCCAGCATCCCCTTCAGCAAAGTAACCATACCCAACATCCCCTTCAGCAAAGTAACCATACCCAACATCCCCTTCAGGAAAGTAACCATACCCAGCATCCCCTTCAGCAAAGTAACCATACCCAGCATCCCCTTCAGCAAAGTAACCATACCCAACATCCCCTTCAGCAAAGTAACCATACCCAGCATCCCCTTCAGCAAAGTAACCATACCCAACATCCCCTTCAGCAAAGTAACCATACCCAACATCCCCTTCAGCAAAGTAACCATACCCAACATCCCCTTCAGCAAAGTAACCATACCCAGCATCCCCTTCAGCAAAGTAACCATACCTAACATCCCCTTCAGCAAAGTCCAGGAAACATGGACCCCATGGGCAGACACCGAATTTGAATTCCATTTCTATGTGTGCTGTATGTTGAAACCAGAGCCACATACCGTTCTGTATAATAACCGCACATACATATTATACGAGAAGTACAAAAATGTATGCACTCACTAATGTAACTCTGGAGAGGAGCGTCTGCTAAATGACAAAAATGTCAAATGTATTATGCTATACATGTGGGTCGAGTTGAAACCACTTTTCCACGAGGCAAGGTAAAAGTGAAGGACGCCATTACCATGATCGGTAGAGGAAATTCTCCGACAGTACCACAGTTAAGCAAAGCACCCAGATCAAAGCACTCACCATTGAGATGAAATTGAAAAACCTTGAATTTTTAAGACATCTCTGTCATTCTGGCTTTTGTTCACTCAACAACAAGCAATGCAAATATCAATGATTAAAATCCAGTGAAGATTATAAATTAATTTCAGACAAATTTTCGGCTATTGGTGATGAATTGTGGTCAGGACAAGGCATGTTAGTTATGTGAAATTGGGGATAGAGGACGGGTGTGATGTATTACGTAGACATATCTGTGTGTCAACTGATTTCTTTAATAGGACAGTATTCTCTCCTTGTTGACTCTTTCTCGTGTCATTTTTTAGGGTGTAGATGGACCCGTAGGGCCGAGTGGACAGCCCGGTGAACCTGTGAGTAACCACGTCACTCACACACACACTCACACTCACACACACACACACACACACACACACACACACACACACACACACACACACACACACACACACACACACACACACACACACACACACACACACACACACACACACACACACACACACACACACACACGTTCCTCCACCCCACAGGCGGCTCTATGACCGCGGTATGCCCAGGCTGATTCACACTCCATCTTTATCCCAGCAGGTGAGGAGGAGGCCCAGTGGGGTTCTGCCTCTCTAAATGGATCACCCAGAGACCAAAGAAATAGAGGACTGTATTAGACATGTTAGGAGGGCTGTGTTAAGGCTCACGCTGAATGTGGATCTACTGATTGTCAGCGTGCTGTTGAGGCCGTCTGAGTCAGAATCGTGCGAAAATGTCATTTTCCGTGATTCTACATGTAAAATCGGTTTGCACTCGGTTCGCAACTACAGCACTCTCTGCAGGCAAACACTATTGGTGTGTCCGAGCCCTTAACTACAGAGACTCAGGAAAATAGAGTAGCTGGGGGTTTGGATGAGAGAGAGGGGAAGTGAGGGGGGAAGGGGGAGAGAGGGAGGGAGATAAATGTGAGAGAGGAATTCAGTGGGTGGTGAATGAGATAAGAGCGAGTTAGAGAGTGAGGGAAAGGGAGAGCGAGATGGTAGAGATGAAATCCTGGCCTGAATGATTATATTTCCATATCAATCACTTCAAGGGAGATCACAGATGTGGCTTTGGAACAGGTGGCTTGGCCGAGGTACAAAGAGTGATGCTGACAAAAACAACACACGCAGCGACACCCCCAACCCGCTTCATCTCTCCTCACAGACACACACACTCACTCTCACACAAATACACACTTGCCCATATGCGCACAGGCTCATTAACTTGCTCTTCCTCAGACACTCACACACACACACACTCAAACATACTTACAATATTTCTCAAACACACACACACAAATGCATGATGAGCACACAGAAACACACACAAACACGCACACAGACACACAAACATATATACTGTATATACAGTACCAGTCAAAAGTTTGGACACACCTACTCATTCAAGGGTTTTTCTTTATTTTTCAAATGTTTTACATTGTAGAATAATAGTGAAGACATCAAAACTATGAAATAACACATGGAATCATGTATTAACCAAAAAAGTGTTGAACAAATCAAAATATATTTCAGATTTGAGATTCTTCAAAGTAGCCACTCTTTGCCTTGATGACAGCTTTGCAAAGTCTTGGCATTCTCTCAACCAGCTTTATGAGGTAGTCACCTGGAATGCATTTCAATTAACATGTGTGCCTTGTTAAAAGTTCATTTGTGGAATTTCTTTCCTTCTTAATGCATTTGAGCCAATCAGTTGTGTTGTGACAAGGTAGGGTTGGTATACAGAAGATAGCCCTATTTGGTAAAAGACCAAGTCCATATTCTGGCAAGAACAGCTTAAATAAGCAAAGAGAAACGACATTCCATCATTACTTTAAGACATGAAGGTCAGTCAATCCTGAAAATTTCAACAACTTTGAAAGTTTCTTCAAGTGCAGTCACAAAAACCATCAAGCACTATGATGAAACTGGCTCTCATGAGGACCGACACAGAAAAGGAAGAGCCAAAGTTACCTCTGCTGCAGAGGATAAGTTCATTAGAGTTAACTGCACCTCGGAAATTGCAGCCCAAATAAATACTTCACAGAGTTCAAGTAACAAACACATCTCAACATCAATTGTTCAGAGGAGACTGTGTGAATCAGGCCTCCATGGTTGAATTGCTGCAAATAAACCACTACTAAAGGACACCAATAATAAGAAGAGACTTGCTTGGGCCAAGAATCATGAGCAATGAACAACAACAATGACCGGTGGAAATCTGTCCTTTGGTCTGATGAGTCCAAATTTGAGATTTTTGGTTCCAACCGCTGTGTATCTGTGAGACGCAGAGTTGGTGAACAGATTCTCTCCGCATGTATGGTTCCCACCGTGAAGCATGGAGGAGGAGGTGTGGTAGTGTGGGGGTGCTTTGCTGGTGACACTGTTTGTGATTTATTTAGAATTCAAAGCACACAACCAACATGGCTACCACAGCATTCTGCAGCGACACGCCATCCCATCTGGTTTGCACTTACTGGGACTATCATTTGTTTTTCAACAGGACAATGACCCAACACACCTTCAGGCTGTGTAACCTGCCTAAATGACTACCGACCCGAAGCACTCACATCTGTAGGCATGAAATGCTTTGAAAGGCTGGTCATAGCTCACATCAACACCATTATCCCAGAAACCCTAGACCCACTCCAATTTGCATACCGCACCAACAGATCCACAGATGATGCTATCTCTATTGCACTCCACACTGCCCTTTTACACCTGGACAAAAGGAACACGTATGTGAGAATGCTATTCATTGACTACAGCTCAGCGTTCAACACCATAGTGCCCTCAATGTTCATCCCTAAGCTAAGGACCCTGGGAGTAAACACCTCCCTCTGCAACTGGATCCTGGACTTCCTGACGGGCCCCCCCAGGTGGTAAGTGTAGGTAACAACACATCCGCCACGCTGATCCTCAACACGCTGATCCTCAATCCTCAACATGCTCAGTCCCTTCCTGTGCTCCCTGTTCATTCATGACTGCACGTCCAGGCACGACTCAAACACCATCATTAAGTTTGCTGATGACACAACAGTGGTAGGCCTGATCACCGACAACAATGAGACAGCCTATAGGGAGGAGGTCAGAGACCTGACCATGTGGTGCAAGGACAACAACCTCTCCCTCAATGTGATCAAGACAAAGGAGATTATTGTGGACTACCGGAAAAGGAGGACCGAGCACGCCCCCATTCTCATCAATGGGGCTGTAGTGGAGCAGGTTGAGAGCTTCAAGTTCCTTCGCGTCCACATCCCCAACAAACTAACATGGCCAAGTACACCAAGACAGTCATGAAGAGGGCATGACAAAACCTATTCCCCCTCAGGAGACTGAAAAGATTTGGCATGGGTCCTCAGATCCTCAAAATGTTTTACAACTGCACCATCGAGAGCATCCTGACGGGTTGCATCACTGCCTGGTATGGCAACTGCTCGGCCTCCGACCGCAATGCACTACAGAGGGTAGTGCGGGCCAAGCTTCCTGCCTTCCAGGACCTCTATACCAGGCGGTGTCAGAGGAAAGCCCTATGAATTGTCGAAGACTTCAGCCACCCTAGTTATAGACTGTTCTCTCTGCTACCGCACGTCAAGCGGTACCGGAGCGCCAAGTCTAGCTCCAAGAGGCTTCTAAACAGCTTCTACCCCCAAGCCATTAAACTCCTGAACAGCTAATCAAAGAGCTACCCAGACTATTTGCATTGTCCCCCCTCTCTTTTACTCGGCTGCTACTCTCTGTTATTATCTATGCATCGTCACTTTAATAACTCTACCTACATGTACATATTACCTCAATTACCTCGACACCGGTGCCCTCGCACTTTGACTCTGTACCGGTACCCCCTGTATGTAGCCCCGCTATCGTTATTTACTGCTGCTCTTTAATTATTTCTTATTCTTATCTCTTACTTAATTTTTTTTTTTTTGTATTTTCATAAAACTGCATTGTTGGTTAAGGGCTTGTAAGTAAGCATTTCACTGTAAGGTCTACAGTACACCTGTTGTATTCGGCGCATGTGACAAATAAAATTTGATTTGATTTGATAAGGGCTATTTGACGAAGAAGGCGAGTGATGGAGTGCTTCATCAGATGACCTGGCCTCCACAATTTATTTATTTATTGGATTTTATTTAACCTTTATTTAACTAGGCAAGTCAGTTAAGAACAAATTCTTATTTACAATGACGGCCGACCAAAAGGCAAAATTACTGCTGTGGAGATAGGGGCTGGGACTAAAAATAAATAAATAAAATATAAATATAGGACAAAACACATATCACGACAAGAGCGACAACACAACACTGACAACAACATGGTAGCAGTCACCTGACCTCAACCCAATTGAGGTGGTTTGGGATGAGTTGGACCGCTGAGTGAAGGAAAAGCAGCCAAGAAGTGCTCAGAATATGTGGGAACTCCTTCAAGACTGTTGGAAAAGCATTCCAGGTGAAGCTGGTTGAGAGAATACCAAGAGTGTGCGAAGCTGTCATCAAGGCAAAGGGTGGCTACTTTGAAGAATCTCAAATATCAAACATATTTTTATTTGTTTAACACTTTTTTGGTTACTACATGATTCCATATGTGCTATTTCATAGTGTTGATGACTTCACTATTATTCTACAATGTAGAATATAGTAAAAACAAAGAAAAACCCTTGAATGTGTAGGTGTGTCCAAACTTTTGACTGGTACTGTATACTGTACCTGTATTTGTCATAATTTGAGGATGTATATATATATACATGAGCTTATATGAACCTGATACAGTATTGATCAGTGTGCTGTGTTTGACTCTAGGGTGCCAGAGGACTTGTCGGAGCCAGAGGGTCCCCTGGGCCACCTGGGCAGCCAGTAAGTCAACATCCAACCTTCACCCTAATGCTGTTCAATGGGCAATTTAACACCCTTCAAACCAGTCTGATATTAATAGATAACATCGAATACAGTTAAATCTGATTAGCTGTCTTTCTCTTTCAGGGTATTACAGGTGTGGATGGAGTTCAAGGATCAAAGGGCAACCTGGTCAGTATTTTAAACTTAACTTTGGACTTGTAGTTTTCATGACCTCAAAATGACAACAGTTGATCCATGATGACTATAATGGGTGAATAAAAGCTTTCTAACGATGGTGTTTAGAAACACAATCAGACCTGTGGAATGCGAGTGACTTTTATTAATTAAAGTAAACACAGCTAAAAAAAATCATTGACCACAGTGGAATAGCAGTCCCATGACCCTGTTTAGGATTCCGAGCATGTGGGGCTCTGACCATGTGACCAGGGTTGTGTGAAGAGAAAGTGTGTGTGACGCTTCTTGTTGTTTTGTCTCAGGGGCCACCTGGAGAGACAGGGCCCAGCGGTCAACAAGGAAATCCTGGATTACAGGTAACCCACAACCTCACACAAGGTCAACACACAACAACATGTTGTCAAAAACATCATCCATAAAAAACACCGTCTCAACACTTTCTTTGACTTTCCATTCTGTCGCTCTTTGTCTTTCTACTCTCTCTTTATCTTTCTACTCTCTCTTTATCTTTCTACTCTCTCTTTGTCTTTCTACTCTCTCTTTGTCTTTCTACTCTCTCTTTGTCTTTCTACTCTCTCTTTATCTTTCTACTCTCTCTTTATTTTTCTACTCTCTCTTTATCTTTCTACTCTCTCTTTATTTTTCTACTCTCTCTTTATTTTTCTACTCTCTCTTTATCTTTCTACTCTCTCTTTATTTTTCTACTCTCTCTTTGTCTTTCTACTCTCTCTTTGTCTTTCTACTCTCTCTTTGTCTTTCTACTCTCTCTTTATCTTTCTACTCTCTCTTTATCTTTCTACTCTCTCTTTGTCTTTCTACTCTCTCTTTGTCTTTCTACTCTCTCTTTATCTTTCTACTCTCTCTTTATTTTTCTACTCTCTCTTTATTTTTCTACTCTCTCTTTATTTTTCTACTCTCTCTTTATCTTTCTACTCTCTCTTTGTCTTTCTACTCTCTCTTTGTCTTTCTACTCTCTCTTTATTTTTCTACTCTCTCTTTATCTTTCTACTCTCTCTTTATTTTTCTACTCTCTCTTTGTCTTTCTACTCTCTCTTTATTTTTCTACTCTCTCTTTGTCTTTCTACTCTCTCTTTGTCTTTCTACTCTCTCTTTATCTTTCTACTCTCTCTTTATCTTTCTACTCTCTCTTTATCTTTCTACTGTCTCTTTATATTTCTACTCTCTCTTTATCTTTCTACTCTCTCTTTCCCTTTCTACTCTCGCTTTATCTTTCTACTCTCTCTTTATCTTTCTACTCTCTCTTTCCCTTCTGTCTCTTTCCCTTTCTACTCTCTCTTTATCTTTCTACTCTCTCTTTATCTTTCTACTCTCTCTTTATCTTTCTACTCTCTCTTTATTTTTCTACTCTCTCTTTATCTTTCTACTCTCTCTTTATCTTTCTACTCTCTCTTTATTTTTCTACTCTCTCTTTGTCTTTCTACTCTCTCTTTATCTTTCTACTCTCTCTTTATCTTTCTACTCTCTCTTTGTCTTTCTACTCTCTCTTTATCTTTCTACTCTCTCTTTATCTTTCTACTCTCTCTTTATTTTTCTACTCTCTCTTTGTCTTTCTACTCTCTCTTTATCTTTCTACTCTCTCTTTATCTTTCTACTCTCTCTTTGTCTTTCTACTCTCTCTTTATCTTTCTACTCTCTCTTTATCTTTCTACTCTCTCTTTGTCTTTCTACTCTCTCTTTGTCTTTCTACTCTCTCTTTATCTTTCTACTCTCTCTTTATCTTTCTACTCTCTCTTTGTCTTTCTACTCTCTCTTTATCTTTCTACTCTCTCTTTCCCTTTCTACTCTCGCTTTATCTTTCTACTCTCTCTTTATCTTTCTACTCTCTCTTTCCCTTCTGTCTCTTTCCCTTTCTACTCTCTCTTTATCTTTCTACTCTCTCTTTATCTTTCTACTCTCTCTTTATCTTTCTACTCTCTCTTTCCCTTCTGTCTCTTTCCCTTTCTACTCTCTCTTTATCTTTCTACTCTCTCTTTATTTTTCTACTCTCTCTTTATCTTTCTACTCTCTCTTTATCTTTCTACTCTCTCTTTCCCTTCTGTCTCTTTCCCTTTCTACTCTCTCTTTATCTTTCTACTCTCTCTTTATTTTTCTACTCTCTCTTTATCTTTCTACTCTCTCTTTATCTTTCTACTCTCTCTTTATCTTTCTACTCTCTCTTTCCCTTTCTACTCTCGCTTTATCTTTCTACTCTCTCTTTCCCTTCTGTCTCTTTCCCTTTCTACTCTCTCTTTATCTTTCTACTCTCTCTTTCCCTTCTGTCTCTTTGTCTTTCTACTCTCTCTTTGTCTTTCTACTCTCTCTTTATTTTTCTACTCTCTCTTTCCCTTCTGTATCTTTCCCTTTCTACTCTCTCTTTATCTTTCTACTCTCTCTTTATCTTTCTACTCTCTCTTTCCCTTCTGTCTCTTTCCCTTTCTACTCTCTCTTTATCTTTCTACTCTCTCTTTATCTTTCTACTCTCTCTTTGTCTTTCTACTCTCTCTTTGTCTTTCTACTCTCTCTTTATCTTTCTACTCTCTCTTTATCTTTCTACTCTCTCTTTGTCTTTCTACTCTCTCTTTGTCTCTCTCTCTCTCTCTCTCTCTCTCTCTCTGTCTCTCTCTCTCTCTCTCTCTCACCCTCACACACACATGCGCACACACATGCACGCACGCACACACACACACACACACACACACACGTTAACCTGATTAATGCTTTGTTCTGGTCCAGGGCCTTCCTGGTTCTCAGGGTCCCATCGGCCTGCCAGGAGAGAAGGTAGGCACCGTGCATCTCTCTTCCTATCAGATTTAAAGACCTGATCTTGTGACCGCTATCAGCTCCGCCCCCAGGGGAGGCTGGCCTTGAACGTTGTGACCCAGTACCAGCCACTCCTGGCTCCCATTCAGATTACAGAGGACACTTGACAGGAAATTAATATCCAGGAAACACACAATGGAACACACACACAGGCAGGCAGGGAGTCAGTTCTGTGCTATCACACACCAGAGCCTCCTCACACTATAGCAGGGCTACTCAACTACTATTTCCTAGGTGGTAAAGGTCCGGATGGATATTGTCTTCATCGGCGTAGTAATAAACCTTGTGAGTCGTGACCCATATGACCCCAGACTGTTCACTCTCCTCTTGTTGGCAGAAAGAACATTTAGCAGTTTTTAACTACATTTCCCTTCAATTCTTCTACACATTTTGTCATGGAGCGGAGAGAAAATTTTGCAGTTTTAAAGATAATTCCCTTCAATTTTATGTCCACAAAATCCATGGGTGCCCCCATGGGCATATCATCTGTCCATGATAACTACAAGATTTAGATAGCTGGTTAGCCTAACATACCTACCTAGCTAACATGGGCTAGTTGATCAACTGTACAGTACTGACGTGTTAGAAATATCTCTGTAATGTCTGTCAGTGAATGACATGACAAGAGGAAAACTTCCACATGTAAAAACTGCACCTTGTGCGTTCTACTGTTACAACTCTCAACCACATTGATAAATTGAAAGCCTGAGTTTTTTTAAATGATTTATTTTTAAAGTCGGTAGCCAACGGTTGAGTATGGCTGCACTAGAGGCTAATCATAGTCAAAAACACATATACCCTGTATCACATTGTTGTAGTCTGGTTGTTACCCTTCAGATTGATTTGTATATACAGTACGTTTCACCACTCATGATCTGTCTCTGTCCCCCACAGGGTCCCCAGGGGAACGGTGGGCTGCAGGGACTCTCTGGTATCGATGGCCCTACTGTAAGTACATCCATCTGATTCTTCCTCAGCAGCACTGATAGCGCTGACCTTACCAGGGTGCATTACCTCTTCTCCACCAGCAGGGGAGAACAGAAGGCATTAGGAAAGTTCTCCAACGCAGCATTTCAATTAGCTCTATGAATGAAGGATCTGTTTACAAAAGGGCTTAGCTAAACTTACATCCACATGGCTTACGTAATAGTAAATAGGGCTTATGTTTTGCGTGTACTGTCATGTTCTACAGACACAACACCCTCCAAGTCCCTCTATACATTGTGCTGTATTCACTTTGCTTTGCACTGTCCATCAAGCTCCATTGATTGTTTCTGAACAGACCTGGAGATCTGTGGAGAGTTCTAATAGTAAGGTACCGCCGGCTGGTACAATGCTCTATTACTTGTTATAAACATGTGTGAGCCTTTATAATGTCTTATAATAAGACTTCTAATATGCTATGTCTGTTCAATGTGTGCAGGGCCATCCAGGAAGAGAAGGCCCCCCAGGAGAGAAGGGGCTCAATGTGAGTTACAGTACAGCCCGTCAGACCTGCCTGGGTCATCATACCACGGTGCTGTCATATAAACATCCATATTATCCAATCACGTTCACTCATCACAATTCTCACCTCACATTCGTTGAATGCATTGTCATCGGGCACTCCCTTCCACTCCAATCATGTTCGTCCACATTAGTTCACTGTCATCATCATCATCACCATCATTGTACGCTCACTCCCGTTGACTCGTCCTTTTCAACATTGTATTTTCACAATGTCATCGTCATTGCGCAGTCACATCAATCCACTCCGCTCATCAGCGGTATGGTATTGATCATAAAGTGCACTCATCGTCATTGTCCAGTCAAAAGCACTCATTGCCATTGTGTGATTTGACTACATTAGCCCAACACAATTGCTCACTAGCATCTGTATAATGGATAGTGCTTTTCAGACAGATGAATCCTGATGTTGTTTTGTCGTACAGGGTTTGCCTGGAACCCAAGGGCCTGTTGGTTATCCAGGGACTCGCGGTGTCAAGGTGAGTCAGATGCGATGTAATGGTTACTGTTGAAATGTCCTCAAAGGTACAATGGTGAGAGAGATAGCCATTCCCTCAGACATTTCAATCTCTCTACCTGTGGTGGACATGTTGTGGGAGTGTGTGTGAGTGTGTGATTGACAGTTGACAGGTTCAGAGAGAGCAGGTGTATTCTTAGGAGGAGATCCAATGACAGTGGGAATAACGTTTGATTGACAGTAGAAATGACAATGTTGGATAAGAGAGGAACGTGTTTATGTGTGTGGGGGGTGGGATTGTGGGTATGGGTGTTTTGTGTGTGTGTGTACTCGTGTATATGCGCGTGTGTGAATTTAGCGTATGCACATGGAATTCAAATTGTGTCTTGCGAGGATCGGTCGGGGTGTTGCATCATGGCTGGGGATGCTTGCTCACTCAAAGTAATATTCACACCACCAGTATTCCACCTCTAGGTCACTGTCGTTAAGGCGCAACCTGACCTCATCTGCAATTGTTAATAGATGGTCAATAACTGGTCAATAGCAGGGCAATGACAGGTTAAGAGCAAATCAACAGTCATTCATAAGTCATTCTCCATTGTCAAATCATGGTGTTTCTTATAATAGTTGTAGCAGTAAAATACAATAAAAACATGGTTTAGTGACAGCCCATGCATGCTGTTGATAGTACTTTTATTTACCTCTGAATACGGTAGTGTAGTACAGTATCGTCTTGAATGGCGATTATCAGTGATATTGTGGCCTGTTCTGATTCTACTTGTTTTTGAATGTCTGTTTCACAGGGAGCTGATGGAGTGAGAGGTCTGAAGGGGAGTAAAGGAGAAAAGGTGAGAAAAGAGTCATTTTCACAGTAATTCTGCTGTAAAACTAGAAGAATAGACGTGATTACTCACTGTCAAAGTACCAGTTGTCTCACTGTCAGATACTGTAAAGGCATCGCATTTCTACTTCATGGTTTATTATGACATCCCCCATAGAGATTTAATAGATCAGACACCTGCCAGATCTCAGTACTGTGATTAATGAATCATCATGAATCATTAGAAATCACTGTCTTCTTCTCCTCTTCACATTGCAGGGTGAAGATGGCTTCCCAGGGTTCAAAGGTGACATGGGCCTCAAGGGAGACAGGGTGAGAGTGTACCCACGCCAGACTAACACACGCTTCAGATCAGAGCTGTCTCTCATTATGAACAAATAAGGTATTTTATGTAGAATGAGATGAGATCTCAGTTAGTCTGACCTGTTTTTCTGTCTGCTTCTCTTTCTTTCTATCCCTCTCTCTCTATCTCTCTCTCTCTCCTTCTCTCTCTGTCTCTCTCTCGCTCTCTCTCCCTCTCTCGCTCTCTCTCTCTCGCTCTCCCTATCTCTCTCTCTCGTTCTCTGTCTCTTTCTCTCTATCTCTCTCTGTGATGTGTGTGTGTGCGTGTGTAGGGTGATAACGGGGTCACAGGAGGTCATGGAGAGGACGGGCCAGAGGGGCCTAAGGGCCAGTCGGGACCCCTAGGAGAGGTTGGAGGTGCTGGCATAGCTGGAGAGAAGGTACAGGAACATTATTTCACTAGTAACATTTACTGTATGTGTCTGGTTATGCAATATGTATGAGTTATTGGGATTATGCAGATGTATGGATATATGCGTGTTCAGCGTGTCGGCTACAGTACATGTAATCACATGAACACCCTGCTAAACCATGTCATACAGTATTTGCATACATTATGCACTTTGTTTTTGGCAATGTTGCCAAGTCAACCATAATGATTCCACTCCTCTTTTTCTGTTAATCTCTCTCTTTCTCTCTCTGTCTCTCTTTTGCTCTGTCTCTCCTTCCTCAGGGTAAACTGGGTGTCCCAGGGTTGCCAGGATACCCAGGAAGACAGGGGCCCAAGGTGAAATCCAATTAAGAGCTTTAAAACTTTGTTTTACGTTAAAACTTTGAAACACAAAGAAGTGTGTATTTCTTTGGCTCAGCTCATTGCTGTCAAATAAAAAATAAAGCATGATAAATGGCTGATTTAAAAATAGGTATTTTATTCGTATTTTATTCATAGTTCATTAGTGACAACAATTCATTAGCGGGTTGATTAATGGCGTATTTAAGGCAGTGTGTTTGACTTATGGATTAGATTTTGCTTAATTCGATACTGTGGTTAATTATTAGTTAATTAAATGTTGTGGTTGATGCATGATTAATGTAAGGCTGTAGATGGTTAACCTCTGTGTGTGTTCTCCAGGGATCCGTGGGGTTCCCTGGTTCTGCCGGGGTTCTGGGAGAGAAAGGAAGACGGGTGAGAACCATAGGACCTGTATTGAACCGTACTGAACCGTATTGAACCATATTGAACCGCATTAAACCCTCTACTGTAATGCTCCTCTAACCATCCAAAGATTGGTGAACTGCCTGTACTGTTTTCACTGATAGACAACTGAGTGATCGTAATAATGCTGGATTTCTCTTCTGCAGGGTCCATCTGGTCAAGCAGGAACTGGGGGTCAGAGAGGTCCTAATGTGAGTGAGATTTCTCCTCTGGTCTTACAGCATGTAAGTCTGTTGATCTCTATTGCACTGGGCCTATGGTGAGGTGTGAGTCACGGTTTCTCACCAACTGACATTGCACACCATTCATTTACAATCAGTGGTCATCAACCTTTTCTGAGTCCAGATGCGAGCCGAGACCTACCGCTCAGATAACAAAATAAACATGACTTAAGAAACATAAGCCTATGCAACATTGACCAATTAAAAGCAGTTCTGTAGCAGTGAGGTTTGTGCAGTAGGCTATAGGCCCAATACGTTATCACTATGCTTGAATTGCCCTGTCAATGTTGTTCTTCTCAGACTATTTAGAAATTATATTTCTAAATTGTAGGTATATGATCACATTGGCAGTATATCATTTGTCGTATTACTTGTGAGGCACAGCTGAGTGAGCATAATCATTTAATCATTTATAATCATTTATTTTACTGCATCTGATGGTTAGCTTTTTTTATGGCTTGTAAAAGTGTTGAAAGTCCTGAATAACAACTTAAACATAAACTTACTCATAAAAACAGCAGCTCTTTGCTGTATTTGTTGAGTCTCTCTCTAGCCATGGTTTTAAAAGTTTAGAAATCTCACATTATCAACTTTGCTGTGCGTTCGAGGCTTCTTTTGACAGCCTATGGCGCGAGGAAACTGTGCAGACACAGTGATCTGAGCGATCTGATTGGCCAGCGCTAGGCCTATTAGTGTACTTGATTTGCTCTCTGGGCCTGCCGGGTAAGTGGAGTTCTACCTTCAGACATGGTTCAAAATGGGGAACACTTTGCCTTTCCGGCATCAGGGCTGCTGAATCAAGTACACCTACCACCAGCACTAAACTAATTTTAAGAAATAGGAACGCAAGGCTTCATCGTTGTTGTTTTTTACAGAAAACCAGACCGGTTGGCGACCACTGATTTACGTCATAGGAACTCTCATTCACCCCTTGTCATTTATCCTTCTCCTATGGATGAGTTGTGTTGTCATAAGGAGGATTATATTGATGTTGTTTTTTTCATAGGGTGCCAGAGGGGGGAGAGGAGCACGAGGACCAACAGGAAAGTCAGGAGACAAGGTGGGTTTAGGCCAGTGCACAGCTGTCTCATAACGAGAGAAGGAACAGGCGCTGTTGTGTTACTGTTCAGCACAGAATGCCATGCCATCTGGTGCAAAGAGATAATACTTACAATACTCTGCAGCTACATGTTTGAAACTGAAATGAGTTATTTCAGGAGTCCTTTCAAAAGACCACCAATGAAATGATTAACAATGATAAGAAAATATATTTTCATAAAATGAATGAATAGACCAACAGGCTCAATAACTGTTTATCTCTCAATCCCAATCCTCCACCTTCTACATGATCCACCAATCAGGGCACCTCTGGACACGAAGGCCCACCAGGATCCACAGGAGACCAGGTAAGCTCCAGTCTGACACACAACAACACCAGAGTTGAGCTATAATATATAACACAGCTAATAATAGCATATCTAATAATAGCATATCTAATAATAGCATATCTAATAATACCATATCTAATAATAGCATATCTAATAATAACATATCTAATAATAGCATATCTAATAATACCACATCTAATAATAACATATCTAATAATACCATATCTAATAATAGCATATCGAATAATAGCACATCTAATAATAACATATCTAATAATAGCATATATAATAATACCATATCTAATAATAACATATCTAATAATAGCATATCTAATAATAACATATCTAATAATAACATATCTAATAGTAGCATATCTAATAATAACATATCTAATAATACCATATCTAATAATAACATATATAATAATACCGTATCTAATAATAGCATATCTAATAATACCATATCTAATAATAACATATCTAATAATAACATATCTAATAATAGCATATCTAATAATAACATATCTAATAATAACATATCTAATAATAGCATATCTAATAATAACATATCTAATAATACCATATCTAATAATAGCATATCTAATAATAGCTAGCATAGGGTGATAATATTTCAATGATACACCTTGTTAGGAAAAAGCATCATTTTGCTTCACAGATACATAACAGTGTACGATACCTACTGGTAAAGATAGTCAACTGGATTGAGTCTTTGTGTTGTCTGGTTGATCGTACAGGGACCCCAAGGACCACAGGGAAGGAACGGCGAGGCAGGACCTAAGGGACCTAATGTAAGTGTGATGTGTCAAATGACAAGCAGCTTTTATAAAAAAAAGTTTTTTTTAACCTTTATTTAACTAGGCAAGTCAGTTAAGAACAAATTCTTCTTTACAATGACGGTCTACCCCGGCCAATCCCTAACATGGACTACGCTGGGCCAATTGTGCGCCGCCCTATGGGAATCCCAATCACGGCCGGTTGTGATACAGCCTGGAAACGAACCAGGGTCTGTAGTGACGGGAGCCACTTGGGAGCCCCTGCATTGTTTAACATGTTTCTGTTTTTCTTTCCAGTCTTATGTTGTGTCTGTCTGTACTGTTTTATCTCTATCTAGTGTGTATGTGTGTCTATGCTAATTAAAGTGCAATATTATTTTTCAGGGAGCAGTTGGAAAAGACGGACTACCAGGTCATCCAGGACAGCGAGGGGAGCCAGTGAGTTAAACTGGGATTCTCTGATAACCCAGGAATTACGTGGTTGTTAGTTTCTTTTTCGCCATCGTCCAAATATGGACATAGATTTCAACACTCATCAAGACCCCTAATAACACCACAACAACAAGCAAGACAAAAGCTGTGGCTTGGATGCTGAATTACTGAAGTGCTAGAGTGGACTACATACTGAAGACTACTAATCCTATCCATAACTCTCTCTCTCTTTCTATTTCTCTCTCTTTCTCTTTCTCTCTCTGTCAGGCTGGCTCTTTCTCTCTCAGCTCTTAGCTGTGGGTCACGGCTTCACTTGCTGTTTTCTCACTTGTCATCTCTCCTCTCTCAGGGCTTCCAAGGCAAGACTGGTCCACATGGGCCAACGGGTGTGATCGGACCACAGGTGAGTTATCCAATAAGTGACTAGAACTACATTTGTAGTTCTTTTGTGACACAATGAAAATCAAACCAATAAATGAGAGCTGTGAGGTAATGAGAACTCCTGTCTTGTTTTGTCTCTGTGGTTGTCGTTAGGGTAAATCTGGTGAGACTGGTTCTAATGGCGACAGAGGACACCCTGGGTCACCAGGACCCCCTGGAGAGACGGGTTTACCCGGAGCGGCAGGCAAGGAGGGATCCAAGGTGAGTCCGTTCAGTGAATCATCTTCACCACCACCATCATCATCTTCAACACTATCATTATTATCATCATAAAAGCAATCTATAGAAGATCTTACATATTTCCTCCAGGACCCTCTCAGAAACGAGATATGTCACCTCACCTCAAGGGATTTATCCTTCCCACAAATTTCCAAACTGATAAAGGGGAGAAAAAAATTCCTCATTCCATACCTCACTGTGCTCCGTACATTACCGCTCATAAAATATGGATGTTCCTCTCAGTTGATGTGACTGTTGCACTGTACTCTGTGATTTATCACCTCATAAGAGGCCTGCTGTGAAATAGCACAGTTACAAATAGAAATCAAACTGGATCAGAAATAGAGGAAGTACTAAAAACAAACAAAATATAACTATTGTAAAATAGATTGTGTCTGTAAAATGTGTATAAGATGTATATACTGAAGGTAGAAGCCTAAGTGTTATTGTTTATTAGTTTACTCCAATTGGGGGAAGGGTGGTAGGGTTTGAGGGGAATAATAAAGGTATATTCTAAAAAAGTGAATATATGTATGTGTATTTTTGTACATATATGAATGTTTATGTATATATACACTACCGTTCAAAAGTTTGGGGTCACTTAGAAATGTCCTTGTTTTTGAAAGAAAAGCAATTTTTCTGCCCATTAAAATAACATCAAATTGATCAGAAATACAGTGTAGACATTGTTAATGTTGTAAATGACTATTGTAGCTGGAAACGGCTATAAAAATGTAAGATTAAGAATGGGCAAAAGAACACAGACACTGGACAGAGAAACTCTGCCTAGAAGGCCAGCATCCCGGAGTCGCATCTTCACTGTTGACGTTGAGACTGGTGTTTTCCGGGTACTATTTAATTAGTTACGCTGCCAGTTGAGGACTTGTGAGGCGTCTGTTTCTCAAAATAGATATGGTTGCTGATAATGGGCCTCTGTAGGCCTATGTAGATATTTCATAAAACATCTGCAGTTTCCAGCTACAATAGTCATTTACAACATTAACAATGTCTACACTGTATTTCTGATCAATTTGATGTTATATTAATGGACATTATTTGATTTTTTTTTCAAAAACAAGGACATTTCTAAGTGACCCCAAACCTTTGAACGATAGTGTATATATATGGGTATGTATGTGTATGTATGTTTGTATAGGGATATATATATTTACCCCCAAAATATATGGGGGATTGGAAATGATACAGACAATTACATTGATGGAAGCAACAATCTGTTCGCAATATTAAAGCTGATCCAACCCCTTAAAAAAAATTAAAAATAAAAAGAGGCCTGTTGTCAGCTCACTGGTAGACTCATACCTAATCCTCCATGTCTGTCTGTCTGTCTGTCTGTCTGTCTGTCTGTCTGTCTGTCTGTCTGTCTGTCTGTCTGTCTGTCTGTCTGTCTGTCTGTCTGTCTGTCTGTCTGTCTGTCTGTCTGTCTGTCTGTCTGTCTGTCTGTCTGTCTGTCTGTCTGTCTGTCTGTCTGTCTGTCTGTCTGTCTGTCTGCCTGCCTGCCTGCCTGCCTGCCTGCCTGTTCGTTCTGGTTTCCAGGGAGACCCGGGTCCGTCTGGAGCTCCAGGAAAGAGTGGCCCCGCTGGACTCCGAGGCTTCAGAGGGAGCAGGGGCAGCCCTGGAGCCATGGTAACACACCCACCTCACATCTCCTCACATCTCCTGACCTTCACCTTACTGACATATTACATTCTGCCCTGATGTAAAGTACGACTGTATTGTATAGCACCCAGTGTTTTATGTGAAAATCACTGAAGGCCAGTTTCCTGGCTTTTTAATGGAGATTCTCCTTTGACCATGCTGCTTTTTAGTCCAAGAGTGGGCTTCATCTAGGTCTGGGAAACTGACCCTAAATCCTTTACTTGAATTAACTGATGGTGGACCATCTGATAACTGTATACTCTGACAGTGGATGGAAACTGATTGGTTGGAGTTCCTGTGATGAAGGCTCTGATTGGTTCACCTCTGTTTGCTTGCCTCTCTCTAGGGCCCTGCTGGACTGAAAGGAGGAGAAGGACCCGCCGGTCTGTCAGGAACAGTGGTAAATTGGATTTCATCATGTAGCAATTGTTTAATTCCCATTTTCCCCATGCTACCCCCCTAATCGCCACCTCCATCCCCCATCCTGGTCCGTATGTGGTCTATAGCCAACAAGGACATGTAGAGTGGGAGGCAGTTACCATGGAGATCATAACCAGTGTACTAAATGAAAGAGTGAATCATGTGACGTTGTCCTCTTACCTCTCTGTTCCCCCGTCGTGTCGTTACCCAGGGAGCCACTGGGGAGAAAGGGCCTTCTGGAGCGGCTGGTGCTATTGGTCAGCCCGGACGCTCTGGTGGGGTCGGCCCTGGAGGACCCATGGGAGAAAAGGGCGAGCCAGTAAGAACCTTTGATCATTTCCTTATTCGTTTTCTTTCTTATGCAACGCTAGTGTCAATTTCTAAATGGACATACGAACATCACTGCTCATTACTGAGAAATAAACAGCATGTGTGGGTTCCTCTGTACTGTATGTGTCATAATCAATGTTTACGTGCGCGTGTGTGTGTGTGTGTGTGTGTGTGTGTGTGTGTGTGTGTGTGTGTGTGTGTGTGTGTGTGTGTGTGTGTGTGTGTGTGTGTGTGTGTGTGTGTGTGTGTGTGTGTGTGTGTGTGTGTGTGTGTGTGTGTGTGTGTGTGTGTGTGTGTGTGTGTGTGTGTGTGTGTGTGTGTGTGTGTGTGTGTGTGTGTGTGTGTGTGTGTGTGTGTGTGTGTGTGTGTGTGTGTGTGTGTGTGTGTGCATGTTCCACTCTCTCTGTGTTATCTATTAATCAATATGTCATGGTGCAATATGAGACTAGAATAGTGGCGGTGGTTCATCATCCATTTGTTCCCCAGGGAGAGAAGGGGCCCATCGGGCCGGCTGGACAGGACGGGGCTCAGGGGCCTGTAGGGCTGCCTGGGGCTGCTGGCCCCGCTGGGCCTCCAGGAGAGGACGGAGACAAGGTACTTACACCTGTACACAGGTACAGCACAGTAGGTTCCATACCACTGTAGAGGGACAACTTAGGAGAATCCAACTACTGGCCAGCACTGCTGTTTATTTTTATTGCTAGTCAATTGATCTATTGTCCTTATTAGCCATGGAGTCCACTCACCTAGTGGCCTTGATGTTGTGTGGGTTAGGTGTATGGGTTACTGTGTGTGTCTCTATATCTCTGCAACGTGTGTGTGTGTGTGTGTGTGTGTGTGTGTGTGTGTGTGTGTGTGTGTGTGTGTGTGTGTGTGTGTGTGTGTGTGTGTTGTCTACAGGGCGAGACAGGAGGACCAGGCCAGAAGGGCAGTAAAGGAGACAAAGGAGAATCTGTGAGTCTTCATCTGGAGAGATTTCAACCACAACACTGTATTTTAGCCTCACAAGCCACAGTATTACACACCTGACAGGATATGACATCACCAGACACAGTACTATCAGAGAGAGGGAGGGGAAGATCCTATTTCTGGCACAAATCTGCCCATGTTCAGCAGATCCTTAATTATTAAGTAGGTGAAGAGTTTTTGTGTGGGGGGGCAGTGAAAGTTTTGAATTTAGTCAAGATAAACTTGATTGCTATTTTGATACATGAGGCTTATTTGATCTAATAGAAGTTTCATAATGCTTAGGTTGTTACGAGTGTGCTGTTATAAGTGTGACACACTTTTTTTATTGAATATTTATTGAATATTAAAACATACAATCTAACTGCGGTGAAGCCGCTCAACATTTACATTACATTCAGTCATCTAACCATCTCCCGTCTAGAGTGACCCACAGCAGCAACCAGGGCCCCGCTCAAGGGCACGTCGGCAGATTTCCCACCAAGTCAAAATGGGGACCGAACTAGCTTTATTTTTTACTTTTATCTTTGACCATCATTCTATCCCCCGCCCAGCAACTCCACTCCCACTTGTCTCCAGTTCCACATCCCAGACCTCAGTTGTATTCAATTAACAAGTATTCAATTAACAAGATGTATCCACCAATCCAAAGAGAGGAATAGGTGGGAGCTTGACAGCCCGCCGTTCCGCTCTGTGGACAACGAATCCCATTGTTAGAGCGGAGACACAAGCATCTCATCGTTATATCCAGTATCTCTGGTACTACTCACCTGGTGGGATATTTACATTTACATTTAAGTCATTTAGCAGACGCTCTTATCCAGAGCGACTTACAAGTTGGATATGACATCACAAGCCATAGTACTACACACCTGACAGGATATGACATCAGCAGCCACAGTACTACCAACATTAATAATATAACCGAGTGACCACTCTAACAATACGTCCTCAATGATTGAAGGAAGGCGAGATCAGGTGGGACCATTCTAGCCAATGAGAGGGCAGATACGAGTGTGAACAACAGCCACAACTAAGTCGTTTTTCTCAAAGTTGCCGAAATGCCAAATGCATCCGCTTATATCAGTACATTTGTAACAGCCTAAACATTACGAAACTTCTATTCGATCAAGTAAGCCTCACAGGTCGGAAAGTTTACGACTTGGAAATCCGACTTGGATGACCGTTCAAAATGATTTCTCCCAGTCAGAGCTAGTTCTTTCCCAGAGTTCCCAGTTGTCTTGAACGCACTGAAATCAGAGGTTTCCCAGTTCCCAGTTCTCAGTTGTTTTGAATGCGGCATACACACCTGTCAGGATATGACATCACCAGTCAAAGTATTACACACCTGACAGGATATGCCATCACCAATCACAGTATTAAGCACCGGCCAGTATCCTCCCCGTCACCAGCTGCTATCACTAGGATAATTCAAATGAATGACTCAATAAATGAGAAAGGGTTTATAATTGAGCGTTGAGGTAATTATGTGCAGTTATAATTAACTGTACAGTATATTACTGTATGTGAGCTGTTATATTCAGCTTTAGGCTTTATAAGCCTTTCTTCATGGTCTAGTTAGCATGCACTGTGCATCTTCATGCACTTTATCTTATCCTAGCTCTGGCAGCTCTATCAAACTATTCAAAATACTGTCTAACACTTTCAGAAGCCAAGCAATCACATACAGCTACCATCAACAGCTGCAATTTCACAGTAGTTGTGTTTTTTGAGCTCCCGACACAGCAGTGTTTTCCTGCAGTGTATGATTGATTTGCAGTATACTGTCAACAGCATCTCTGTTTCTCGGTCTCTTCTCCAGGGCCCTTCAGGACCTATTGGAATCCAGGGACCTGTCGGCTATCCAGGGTTACCGGTACGTCTATTCAATGTATCTGTCTTTATTGTGTGTCTGTGTGAACTGCATGTGTGTACAGCACTGACCTCTGTGTGTGTTTCAGGGTGTGGACGGGGAGCCGGGGCCGAGGGGCCAGCAGGGGATGTACGGGACGAAGGGAGACGAGGGAGCGAGAGGCCACAAGGGGGCCACAGGACCCACTGGACTACAGGTGAGGAGATGAGACACCCCTCTGTTGGACTGTACCATCCATCTCTCTACTCCAGCATATAGTTGACAGGTGGACTGTACCATCCATCTCTCTACTCCAGCATATAGTTGACAGGTGGACTGTACCATCCATCTCTCTACTCCAGCATATAGCTGACAGGTGGACTGTACCATCCATCTCTCTACTCCAGCATATAGCTGACAGGTGGACTGTACCATCCATCTCTCTACTCCAGCATATAGCTGACAGGTGGACTGTACCATCCATCTCTCTACTCCAGCATATAGTTGACAGGTGGACTGTACCATCCATCTCTCTACTCCAGCATATAGCTGACAGGTGGACTGTACCATCCATCTCTCTACTCCAGCATATAGTTGACAGGTGGACTGTACCATCCATCTCTCTACTCCAGCATATAGCTGACAGGTGGACTGTACCATCCATCTCTCTACTCCAGCATATAGCTGACAGGTGGACTGTACCATCCATCTCTCTACTCCAGCATATAGTTGACAGGTGGACTGTACCATCCATCTCTCTACTCCAGCATATAGTTGACAGGTGGACTGTACCATCCATCTCTCTACTCCAGCATATAGCTGACAGGTGGACTGTACCATCCATCTCTCTACTCCAGCATATAGCTGACAGGTGGACTGTACCATCCATCTCTCTACTCCAGCATATAGTTGACAGGTGGACTGTACCATCCATCTCTCTACTCCAGCATATAGCTGACAGGTGGACTGTACCATCCATCTCTCTACTCCAGCATATAGCTGACAGGTGGACTGTACCATCCATCTCTCTACTCCAGCATATAGTTGACAGGTGGACTGTACCATCCATCTCTCTACTCCAGCATATAGCTGACAGGTGGACTGTACCATCCATCTCTCTACTCCAGCATATAGCTGACAGGTGGACTGTACCATCCATCTCTCTACTCCAGCATATAGCTGACAGGTGGACTGTACCATCCATCTCTCTACTCCAGCATATAGCTGACAGGTGGACTGTACCATCCATCTCTCTACTCCAGCATATAGTTGACAGGTGGACTGTACCATCCATCTCTCTACTCCAGCATATAGCTGACAGGTGGACTGTACCATCCATCTCTCTACTCCAGCATATAGTTGACAGGTGGACTGTATCATCTCTCATCAACAGCACCTACTACTGTGCCTCTAACCATACTCTGTCTTTACAGGGCATGCCAGGACTCCCAGGAGAGAAGGGAGACAGTGGACACGTGGGCACGATGGTGAGTACTGGACATACCATTGGACAATGACATAATTTCCCTATATCCTATTGTTGACCTGGCAGCCTCACTGGACTCTCCCATCAAAGATCATTCCTTAAGCATGTCTCTCATCTTCATTGTGGTATAAAGCCTAACTAAAGTAAAACCCTTCTTGGAGGCAGTGTCTAACAGGAGGCAGTCAGTCGAGTGAAGGAGGGAGAGAGTCAGTCAGTCAGTCAGTCAGTCGAGTGAAGGGGGGAGAGAGTCAGTCAGTCAGTCAGTCGAGTGAAGGGGGGAGAGAGTCAGTCAGTCAGTCGAGTGAAGGGGGGAGAGAGTCAGTCAGTCAGTCGAGTGAAGGAGGGAGAGAGTCAGTCAGTCAGTCAGTCGAGTGAAGGGGGGAGAGAGTCAGTCAGTCAGTCGAGTGAAGGGGGGAGAGAGTCAGTCAGTCAGTCGAGTGAAGGAGGGAGAGAGTCAGTCAGTCAGTCAGTCAGTCGAGTGAAGGAGGGAGAGAGTCAGTCAGTCAGTCAGTTGAGTGAAGGAGGGAGAGAGTCAGTCAGTCAGTCAGTCGAGTGAAGGGGGGAGAGAGTCAGTCAGTCAGTCGAGTGAAGGGGGGAGAGAATCAGTCAGTCAGTCGAGTGAAGGAGGGAGAGAGTCAGTCAGTCAGTCAGTCGAGTGAAGGAGGGAGAGAGAGAGTCAGTCAGTCGAGTGAAGGAGGGAGAGAGAGAGAGAGAGAAAGAGAGAGAGAGGGCGGTGGTTTGAGGAGGAAGACGGCAGCGTGACAGCTGCTAATCAGATTAGCCTGAGCCGGGCCTGTCTAATGAGCATCTTCCTACTATTGTGACAGTCATTTCAGAATGACACAGACCGTGAACACATGCTAAATAAGATTCTACACACACAGCTAGCGCCACAGCACACTCAGCCTGATTAGGGAGAGGGGACGGAAGCGTCAAAACGGAACAAAAAACAAAAGAGGGAGAAAAAAGAGAGAGGGAGAGGATGAGAGGGAATGAAAGATATGGGGGGATAGAGAGAGGGATGTGAGAGAGACAGGGCAAGGAGGAAAGAGATCTCACTGGGAAAGCCTCATCCATGTGAATGCTGTGGTTCACAGGATTGCAGCTTCTAATGCCCGCGTAGCTCCCCAGTAGCAGGATTATAGGATATGTGCTTACTGTAGTGGATGTAGTAGTGTCTGGAGTATGTCTGTCTGTCTTAGTGCTGTGTGTACAGGCTCTCACTGTATTGGGTTTTCAGCATTTGTGAAGCACAGCTAACCATTAACTCTGGACTGGAAGGGAGCAGTCAGTGCAGTTAGGATGAATAGCTTGTTGTCCATGTTGAGGTGCACAGAGGGGTGGAATCCCATCACACTGACTGGCTAGAGCGCTCTCATTTCCCCTGTAGCCGGATAATGTGTTCTTGTAGAGAACTAGAGGTTCCTCATTATAGAGAGAGAGAAGGAGTGGATAGAGGGAGGGAGAGAGAGATAAAGGGAGAGAAAGAGAGGGAGATACTGTACAGAAAGAGGGGGTGAAAGACAGGAAGAGAGAGAGAGAGAACCTTTCTGTGTGTCATTGAGGGTAATGGCTTGTCCTCGGGGTGTCTTCATCATGTCAGTGAGATAATGATCATAGAGGCTGGTTCTGTTCTGGGGATATGTTGCACCAGCCACCAGGCCCTCAGTAGACTGAAGGACTAGCATGCAGTCACTGTACCCAGGGAGGAGCTGCCTGGTGGGTCACACAGTCTACTTCCTTTGGGATAGAGGTGTGTGTGTGTTTGTGTCTGCGTGTGCGTCTGCGTGTGCTTGTGCATGTATGTGCTGTTTCAAGCCAATGGCTAATGATTTATTTTCTCCTCAGGGCCCTCCAGGACAACATGGCCCCAGAGGCCCCCAGGGGTCCATCGGTGGAGAGGTACAGTACATTTCTGACCTTATCTGACCACCTTTCTATGCACTGGGTTTGCTGCAGTATTGGATTGGTTTATGTTGCAAGATGGTATACTATTTTGCGCAGCTCTCACTTCTACTCAAATCTACACTACTGACTATCAGAACACACCCACCAATAGGGTTGTTACTTCACACACGGCACACACACTTCTCTACCCTCTACCCCTCTCCCTCTCCCAGACCCTCTGCCGGTTTGGAGCTGTGAATTATTAAATGGTATTAGAATGTAATCCCTCAGAGGGAGTTATATTTACCGCTCTATAAATCATTAAGGAGTATTAGACAATCATCCCTGAGAGGAAGTTATATTTACCTCTATTAATGGCCAACCTCTCAACATCTCACACCAATCAATTATTCACGAGAGAGAGACGGAAAGAAGCCACGCCACACACACACAAAGTCAAAAATCAAGTCAAATCAAATTGAATTGGTCACATAGACATATTTAACAGATGTTATTGTGGGTGTAGTGAAATGCTTGTA